>NW_027489367.1:0-48977 GCF_050948215.1 Halictus rubicundus
GATAGAGGATAGCATAGGATAGAGGATAGGATAGGATAGAGGATAGGATAGGATAGAGGATAGGATAGGATAGAGGTTAGGATAGTATAGAGGATAGGATAGGATAGAGGATAGGATATTATAGAGGATAGGATACGATAGAGTGTAGGATAGGATAAAGGATAGGATAGAGGATAGGATAGGATAGAGTATAGGATAGGATAGAGGATAGGATAGGATAGAGGATAGGATATGATAGAGGATTGGATAGGATAGAGGATAGGATAGGATAGGATAGGATAGGGTAGAGGATAGGATAGGATAGAGAATAGGATATGATAGAGGATAGGATAGGTTAGAGGATAGGATAGGATAGAGAATAGGATAGGATAGAGGATAGGATAGGATAGAGGAGAGGAGAGGATAGAGGATAGGATAGGATAGAGGATAGGATAGGATAGAGGATAGGATAGGATAGAGGATAGGATAGGATAGAGGATAGGATAGGATAGAGGATAGGATAGGATAGAGAATAGGATAGGATAGAGGATATTATGGGGTAGAGGATAGGATACGATAGAGGATATGATATGATAGAGGATAGGAAAGAGGATAGGATATAATACAGAATAGGATAGGATTGAGTATAGGATGGGATAGAGGATAGGATATGGTATTGGATAGGGTAGAGGATAGGAAAGAGGATAGGATATAATACAGAATAGGATAGGATTGAGTATTGGATGGGATAGAGGATAGGATATGGTATTGGATAGGGTAGAGGATAGGAAAGAGGATAGGATATAATACAGAATAGGATAGGATTGAGTATTGGATGGGATAGAGGATAGGATATGGTATTGGATAGGATAGGATAAAGCATAGGATAGGATAGAGGATAGGATAGGATAGAGGATAGGATAGGGTAGAGGATAGGATAGGATAGAGGATAGGATAGGATAGGATAGAGGGTAGGGTAGAATTTGGATAGGATACAGGATAGCATAGGATAGAGTACAGGATAGGATAGAGAATGGGATAGGATAGAGGATATTATAGGGTAGAGGATAGGATAGGATAGAAGATAGGATAGGATAGAGGATAGGATAGGGTAGAGGATAGGATATAATAGAGGATAGGATAGGATAGAGGATAGGATAGGATAGAGGATAGGATAGGATAGAGGATAGGATAGGATAGAGGATAGGATAGGATAGGATAGGATAGGATAGAGGATAGGATAGGATAGGATAGAGGATAGGATAGGATAAAGCATAGGATAGGATAGAGGATAGGATAGGATAGAGGATAGGATAGGATAGAGGATAGGATAGGATAGAGGATAGGATAGGATAGAGGTTAGGATAGTATAGAGGGTAGGATAGGATAGAGGATAGGATATTATAGAGGATAGGATACGATAGAGTATAGGATAGGATATAAAGGATAGGATAGAGGATAGGATAGGATAGAGGATAGGATAGGATAGAGGATAGGATAGGATAGAGGATAGGATAGGATAGAGGATAGGATAGGATAGAGGATAGGATAGGATAGAGGATAGGATATGATAGAGGATTGGATAGGATAGAGGATAGGATAGGATAGGATAGGATAGGGTAGAGGATAGGATAGGATAGAGAATAGGATATGATAGAGGATAGGATAGGTTAGAGGATAGGATAGGATAGAGAATAGGATAGGATAGAGGATAGGATAGGATAGAGGATAGGATAGGATAGGATAGGATAGAGGATAGGATAGGATAGAGGATAGGATAGGATAGGATAGAGGATAGGATAGGATAGAGGATAGGATAGGATAGAGGATAGGATAGGATAGAGGATAGGATAGGATAGAGGGTAGGGTAGAATTTGGATAGGATACAGGATAGCATAGGATAGAGTACAGGATAGGATAGAGAATGGGATAGGATAGAGGATATTATAGGGTAGAGGATAGGATAGGATAGAAGATAGGATAGGATAGAGGATAGGATAGGATAGGATAGGATAGGATAGAGGATAGGATAGAGGATAGGATAGGATAGGATAGAGGATAGGATAGGATAAAGCATAGGATAGGATAGAGGATAGGATAGGATAGAGGATAGAATAGGATAGAGGATAGGATAGGATAGGATAGGATAGAGGATAGGATAGGATAGCGGATAGGATAGGATAGAGGATAGGATAGGATAGAGGATAGGATAGAGGATAGGATAGAGGATAGGATAGGATAGAGGATAGGATAGGATAGAGGGTAGGGTAGAATTTGGATAGGATACAGGATAGCATAGGATGGAGTACAGGATAGGATAGAGAATGGGATAGGATAGAGGATATTATAGGGTAGAGGATAGGATAGGATAGAAGACAGGATAGGATAGAGGATAGGATAGGTTAGAGGATAGGATAGGATAGAGGATAGGATAGGATAGAGGATAGGATAGGATAGAGGATAAGATAGGATAGAGGATAGGATAGGATAGAGGATAGGATAGGATAGGATAGGATAGGATAGAGGATAGGATAGGATAGGATAGAGGATAGGATAGGATAAAGCATAGGATAGGATAGAGGATAGCATAGGATAGAGGATAGGATAGGATAGAGGATAGGATAGGATAGAGGATAGGATAGGATAGAGGTTAGGATAGTATAGAGGATAGGATAGGATAGAGGATAGGATATTATAGAGGATAGGATACGATAGAGTGTAGGATAGGATAAAGGATAGGATAGAGGATAGGATAGGATAGAGTATAGGATAGGATAGAGGATAGGATAGGATAGAGGATAGGATATGATAGAGGATTGGATAGGATAGAGGATAGGATAGGATAGGATAGGATAGGGTAGAGGATAGGATAGGATAGAGAATAGGATATGATAGAGGATAGGATAGGTTAGAGGATAGGATAGGATAGAGAATAGGATAGGATAGAGGATAGGATAGGATAGAGGAGAGGAGAGGATAGAGGATAGGATAGGATAGAGGATAGGATAGGATAGAGGATAGGATAGGATAGAGGATAGGATAGGATAGAGGATAGGATAGGATAGAGGATAGGATAGGATAGAGAATAGGATAGGATAGAGGATATTATGGGGTAGAGGATAGGATACGATAGAGGATATGATATGATAGAGGATAGGAAAGAGGATAGGATATAATACAGAATAGGATAGGATTGAGTATAGGATGGGATAGAGGATAGGATATGGTATTGGATAGGGTAGAGGATAGGAAAGAGGATAGGATATAATACAGAATAGGATAGGATTGAGTATTGGATGGGATAGAGGATAGGATATGGTATTGGATAGGATAGAGGATAGGATAGGATAGAGGATAGGATAGGATAGAGGACAGGATAGAGGATAGGGTAGGATAGAGGATATGATAGGATAGAGGATAGGATAGGATAGAGGATAGGATAGGATAGAGGATAGGATAGGATAGAGAATAGGATAGGATAGGGGATAGGATAGGATAAAGCATAGGATAGGATAGAGGATAGGATAGGATACAGGATAGGATAGGATAGAGGATAGGATAGGATAGAGGATAGGATAGGATAGAGGTTATGATAGTATAGAGGATAGGATAGGATAGAGGATAGGATAGGATAGAGGATAGGATAGGATAGAGGATAGGATAGGATAGAGGATAGGATAGGGTAGAGGATAGGATAGGATAGAGGATAGGATAGGGTAGAGGATAGGATAGGATAGAGGATAGGATAGGATAGAGGATAGGATAGGGTAGAGGATAGGATAGGATAGAGAATAGGATAGGATAGAGGATAGGATAGGATAGAGGATAGGATAAGATAGAGGATAGGATAGGATAGAGGATAGGATAGGATAGAGGTTAGGATAGGATAGAGGATAGGATAGGATAGAGGATAGGATAGGATAGAGGTTAGGATAGTATAGAGGATAGGATAGGATAGAGGATAGGATAGGATAGGGGATAGGATAGGATAAATCATAGGATAGGATAGAGGATAGGATAGGATAGAGAATAGGATAGGATAGAGGATAGGATAGGATAGAGGATAGGATAGGATAGAGGATAGGATAGGATAAATCATAGGATAGGATAGAGGATAGGATAGGATAGAGAATAGGATAGGATAGAGGATAGGATATGATAGAGGATAGGATAGGATAGAGGATAGGATAGGATAGAGGTTAGGATAGTATAGAGGATAGGATAGGATAGAGGATAGGATAGGATAGAGGATAGGATAGGATAGAGGATAGGATAGGATAGAGAATAGGATAGGATAGGGGATAGGATAGGATAAATCATAGGATAGGATAGAGGATAGGATAGGATAGAGAATAGGATAGGATAGAGGATAGGATAGGATAGAGGATAGGATAGGATAGAGGATAGGATAGGATAGAGGTTAGGATAGTATAGAGGATAGGATAGGATAGAGGATAGGATAGGATAGAGGATAGGATAGGGTAGAGGATAGGATAGGATAGAGGATAGGATAGGATAGAGGATAGGATAGGGTAGAGGATAGGATAGGATAGAGAATAGGATAGGATAGAGGACAGGATAGGATAGAGGATAGGATAAGATAGAGGATAGGATAGGATAGAGGATAGGATAGGTTAGAGGATAGGATAGGATAGAGGATAGGATAGGATAGAGGATAGGATAGGATAGAGGATAAGATAGGATAGAGGATAGGATAGGATAGAGGATAGGATAGGATAGGATAGGATAGGATAGAGGATAGGATAGGATAGGATAGAGGATAGGATAGGATAAAGCATAGGATAGGATAGAGGATAGCATAGGATAGAGGATAGGATAGGATAAAGGATAGGATAGAGGATAGGATAGGATAGAGGATAGGATAGGATAGAGGTTAGGATAGTATAGAGGATAGGATAGGATAGAGGATAGGATAGGATAGAGGATAGGATAGGATAGAGGATAGGATAGGATAGAGAATAGGATAGGATAGGGGATAGGATAGGATAAATCATAGGATAGGATAGAGGATAGGATAGGATAGAGAATAGGATAGGATAGAGGATAGGATAGGATAGAGGATAGGATAGGATAGAGGATAGGATAGGATAGAGGTTAGGATAGTATAGAGGATAGGATAGGATAGAGGATAGGATAGGATAGAGGATAGGATAGGGTAGAGGATAGGATAGGATAGAGGATAGGATAGGATAGAGGATAGGATAGGGTAGAGGATAGGATAGGATAGAGAATAGGATAGGATAGAGGATAGGATAGGATAGAGGATAGGATAAGATAGAGGATAGGATAGGATAGAGGATAGGATAGGTTAGAGGATAGGATAGGATAGAGGATAGGATAGGATAGAGGATAGGATAGGATAGAGGATAAGATAGGATAGAGGATAGGATAGGATAGAGGATAGGATAGGATAGGATAGGATAGGATAGAGGATAGGATAGGATAGGATAGAGGATAGGATAGGATAAAGCATAGGATAGGATAGAGGATAGCATAGGATAGAGGATAGGATAGGATAAAGGATAGGATAGAGGATAGGATAGGATAGAGGATAGGATAGGATAGAGGATAGGATAGGATAGAGGATAGGATAGGATAGAGGATAGGATAGGATAGAGGATAGGATAGGATAGAGGATAGGATAGGATAGAGGATAGGATAGGATAGAGGATAGGATAGGATAGAGGATAGGATAGGATAGAGGATAGGATATGATAGAGGATTGGATAGGATAGAGGATAGGATAGGATAGGATAGGATAGGGTAGAGGATAGGATAGGATAGAGAATAGGATATGATAGAGGATAGGATAGGTTAGAGGATAGGATAGGATAGAGAATAGGATAGGATAGAGGATAGGATAGGATAGAGGATAGGATAGGATAGGATAGGATAGAGGATAGGATAGGATAGAGGATAGGATAGGATAGAGGATAGGATAGGATAGAGCATAGGATAGGATAGAGGATAGGATAGGATAGAGGATAGGATAGGATAGAGGGTAGGGTAGAATTTGGATAGGATACAGGATAGCATAGGATAGAGTACAGGATAGGATAGAGAATGGGATAGGATAGAGGATATTATAGGGTAGAGGATAGGATAGGATAGAAGATAGGATAGGATAGAGGATAGGATAGGTTAGAGGATAGGATAGGATAGAGGATAGGATAGGATAGAGGATAGGATAGGATAGAGGATAGGATAGGATAGAGGATAGGATAGGATAGAGGATAGGATAGGATAGGATAGGATAGGATAGAGGATAGGATAGAGGATAGGATAGGATAGGATAGAGGATAGGATAGGATAGAGGATAGGATAGGTTAGAGGATAGGATAGGATAGAGGATAGGATAGGATAGAGGATAGGATAGGATAGAGGATAGGATAGGATAGAGGATAGGATAGCATAGGATAGGATAGGATAGAGGATAGGATAGAGGATAGGATAGGATAGGATAGAGGATAGGATAGGATAAAGCATAGGATAGGATAGAGGATAGGATAGGATAGAGGATAGGATAGGATAGAGGATAGGATAGGATAGGATAGGATAGAGGATAGGATAGGATAGCGGATAGGATAGGATAGAGGATAGGATAGGATAGAGGATAGGATAGAGGATAGGATAGGATAGAGGATAGGATAGGATAGAGGGTAGGGTAGAATTTGGATAGGATACAGGATAGCATAGGATAGAGTACAGGATAGGATAGAGAATGGGATAGGATAGAGGATATTATAGGGTAGAGGATAGGATAGGATAGAAGACAGGATAGGATAGAGGATAGGATAGGTTAGAGGATAGGATAGGATAGAGGATAGGATAGGATAGAGGATAGGATAGGATAGAGGATAAGATAGGATAGAGGATAGGATAGGATAGAGGATAGGATAGAGGATAGGATAGGATAGAGGATAGGATAGGATAGAGGGTAGGGTAGAATTTGGATAGGATACAGGATAGCATAGGATAGAGTACAGGATAGGATAGAGAATGGGATAGGATAGAGGATATTATAGGGTAGAGGATAGGATAGGATAGAAGACAGGATAGGATAGAGGATAGGATAGGATAGGATAGAGGATAGGATAGGATAAAGCATAGGATAGGATAGAGGATAGGATAGGATAGAGGATAGGATAGGATAGAGGATAGGATAGGATAGGATAGGATAGAGGATAGGATAGGATAGCGGATAGGATAGGATAGAGGATAGGATAGGATAGAGGATAGGATAGAGGATAGGATAGGATAGAGGATAGGATAGGATAGAGGGTAGGGTAGAATTTGGATAGGATACAGGATAGCATAGGATAGAGTACAGGATAGGATAGAGAATGGCATAGGATAGAGGATATTATAGGGTAGAGGATAGGATAGGATAGAAGACAGGATAGGATAGAGGATAGGATAGGTTAGAGGATAGGATAGGATAGAGGATAGGATAGGATAGAGGATAGGATAGGATAGAGGATAAGATAGGATAGAGGATAGGATAGGATAGAGGATAGGATAGGATAGGATAGGATAGGATAGAGGATAGGATAGGATAGGATAGAGGATAGGATAGGATAAAGCATAGGATAGGATAGAGGATAGCATAGGATAGAGGATAGGATAGGATAGGATAGAGGATAGGATAGGATAAAGCATAGGATAGGATAGAGGATAGCATAGGATAGAGGATAGGATAGGATAGAGGATAGGATAGGATAGAGGTTAGGATAGTATAGAGGATAGCATAGGATAGAGGATAGGATATTATAGAGGATAGGATACGATAGAGTGTAGGATAGGATAAAGGATAGGATAGAGGATAGGATAGGATAGAGTATAGGATAGGATAGAGGATAGGATAGGATAGAGGATAGGATATGATAGAGGATTGGATAGGATAGAGGATAGGATAGGATAGGATAGGATAGGATAGGGTAGAGGATAGGATAGGATAGAGAATAGGATATGATAGAGGATAGGATAGGTTAGAGGATAGGATAGGATGGAGAATAGGATAGGATAGAGGATAGGATAGGATAGAGGATATGATATGATAGAGGATAGGAAAGAGGATAGGATATAATACAGAATAGGATAGGATTGAGTATAGGATGGGATAGAGGATAGGATATGGTATTGGATAGGGTAGAGGATAGGAAAGAGGATAGGATATAATACAGAATAGGATAGGATTGAGTATTGGATGGGATAGAGGATAGGATATGGTATTGGATAGGATAGAGGATAGGATAGGATAGGATAGAGGATAGGATAGGATAAAGCATAGGATAGGATACAGGATAGCATAGGATAGAGTACAGGATAGGATAGAGAATGGGATAGGATAGAGGATATTATAGGGTAGAGGATAGGATAGGATAGAAGATAGGATAGGATAGAGGATAGGATAGGTTAGAGGATAGGATAGGATAGAGGATAGGATAGGATAGAGGATAGGATAGGATAGAGGATAGGATAGGATAGAGGATAGGATAGGATAGAGGATAGGATAGGATAGGATAGGATAGGATAGAGGATAGGATAGAGGATAGGATAGGATAGGATAGAGGATAGGATAGGATAAAGCATAGGATAGGATAGAGGATAGGATAGGATAGAGGATAGGATAGGATAGAGGATAGGATAGGATAGGATAGGATAGAGGATAGGATAGGATAGCGGATAGGATAGGATAGAGGATAGGATAGGATAGAGGATAGGATAGAGGATAGGATAGGATAGAGGATAGGATAGGATAGAGGGTAGGGTAGAATTTGGATAGGATACAGGATAGCATAGGATAGAGTACAGGATAGGATAGAGAATGGGATAGGATAGAGGATATTATAGGGTAGAGGATAGGATAGGATAGAAGATAGGATAGGATAGAGGATAGGATAGGTTAGAGGATAGGATAGGATAGAGGATAGGATAGGATAGAGGATAGGATAGGATAGAGGATAGGATAGGATAGAGGATAGGATAGGATTGAGGATAGGATAGCATAGGATAGGATAGGATAGAGGATAGGATAGAGGATAGGATAGGATAGGATAGAGGATAGGATAGGATAAAGCATAGGATAGGATAGAGGATAGGATAGGATAGAGGATAGGATAGGATAGAGGATAGGATAGGATAGGATAGGATAGAGGATAGGATAGGATAGCGGATAGGATAGGATAGAGGATAGGATAGGATAGAGGATAGGATAGAGGATAGGATAGGATAGAGGATAGGATAGGATAGAGGGTAGGGTAGAATTTGGATAGGATACAGGATAGCATAGGATAGAGTACAGGATAGGATAGAGAATGGGATAGGATAGAGGATATTATAGGGTAGAGGATAGGATAGGATAGAAGACAGGATAGGATAGAGGATAGGATAGGTTAGAGGATAGGATAGGATAGAGGATAGGATAGGATAGAGGATAGGATAGGATAGAGGATAAGATAGGATAGAGGATAGGATAGGATAGAGGATAGGATAGGATAGGATAGGATAGGATAGAGGATAGGATAGGATAGGATAGAGGATAGGATAGGATAAAGCATAGGATAGGATAGAGGATAGCATAGGATAGAGGATAGGATAGGATAGAGGATAGGATAGGATAGAGGATAGGATAGGATAGAGGATATTATGGGGTAGAGGATAGGATAGGATAGAGGATATGATATGATAGAGGATAGGAAAGAGGATAGGATATAATACAGAATAGGATAGGATTGAGTATAGGATGGGATAGAGGATAGGATATGGTATTGGATAGGGTAGAGGATAGGAAAGAGGATAGGATATAATACAGAATAGGATAGGATTGAGTATTGGATGGGATAGAGGATAGGATATGGTATTGGATAGGATAGAGGATAGGATAGGATAGGATAGAGGATAGGATAGGATAAAGCATAGGATAGGATAGAGGATAGCATAGGATAGAGGATAGGATAGGATAGAGGATAGGATAGGATAGAGGATAGGATAGGATAGAGGTTAGGATAGTATAGAGGATAGGATAGGATAGAGGATAGGATATTATAGAGGATAGGATACGATAGAGTGTAGGATAGGATAAAGGATAGGATAGAGGATAGGATAGGATAGAGTATAGGATAGGATAGAGGATAGGATAGGATAGAGGATAGGATATGATAGAGGATTGGATAGGATAGAGGATAGGATAGGATAGGATAGGATAGGATAGGGTAGAGGATAGGATAGGATAGAGAATAGGATATGATAGAGGATAGGATAGGTTAGAGGATAGGATAGGATAGAGAATAGGATAGGATAGAGGATAGGATAGGATAGAGGAGAGGAGAGGATAGAGGATAGGATAGGATAGAGGATAGGATAGGATAGAGGATAGGATATTATAGAGGATAGGATACGATAGAGTGTAGGATAGGATAAAGGATAGGATAGAGGATAAGATAGGATAGAGGATAGGATAGGATAGAGGATAGGATAGGATAGGATAGGATAGGATAGAGGATAGGATAGGATAGGATAGAGGATAGGATAGGATAAAGCATAGGATAGGATAGAGGATAGCATAGGATAGAGGATAGGATAGGATAGAGGATAGGATAGGATAGAGGTTAGGATAGTATAGAGGATAGGATAGGATAGAGGATAGGATATTATAGAGGATAGGATACGATAGAGCGTAGGATAGGATAAAGGATAGGATAGAGGATAGGATAGGATAGAGTATAGGATAGGATAGAGGATAGGATAGGATAGAGGATAGGATATGATAGAGGATTGGATAGGATAGAGGATAGGATAGGATAGGATAGGATAGGATAGGGTAGAGGATAGGATAGGATAGAGAATAGGATATGATAGAGGATAGGATAGGTTAGAGGATAGGATAGGATAGAGAATAGGATAGGATAGAGGATAGGATAGGATAGAGGAGAGGAGAGGATAGAGGATAGGATAGGATAGAGGATAGGATAGGATAGAGGATAGGATAGGATAGAGGATAGGATAGGATAGAGGATAGGATAGGATAGAGGATAGGATAGGATAGAGGATAGGATAGGATAGAGGATATGATATGATAGAGGAGAGGAAAGAGGATAGGATATAATACAGAATAGGATAGGATTGAGTATAGGATGGGATAGAGGATAGGATATGGTATTGGATAGGGTAGAGGATAGGAAAGAGGATAGGATATAATACAGAATAGGATAGGATTGAGTATTGGATGGGATAGAGGATAGGATATGGTATTGGATAGGATAGAGGATAGGATAGGATAGGATAGAGGATAGGATAGGATAAAGCATAGGATAGGATAGAGGATAGCATAGGATAGAGGATAGGATAGGATAGAGGATAGGATAGGATAGAGGATAGGATAGGATAGAGGTTAGGATAGTATAGAGGATAGGATAGGATAGAGGATAGGATATTATAGAGGATAGGATACGATAGAGTGTAGGATAGGATAAAGGATAGGATAGAGGATAGGATAGGATAGAGTATAGGATAGGATAGAGGATAGGATAGGATAGAGGATAGGATATGATAGAGGATTGGATAGGATAGAGGATAGGATAGGATGGGATAGGATAGGGTAGAGGATAGGATAGGATAGAGAATAGGATATGATAGAGGATAGGATAGGTTAGAGGATAGGATAGGATAGAGAATAGGATAGGATAGAGGATAGGATAGGATAGAGGAGAGGAGAGGATAGAGGATAGGATAGGATAGAGGATAGGATAGGATAGAGGATAGGATAGGATAGAGGATAGGATAGGATAGTGGGTAGGGTAGAATTTGGATAGGATACAGGATAGCATAGGATAGAGTACAGGATAGGATAGAGAATGGGATAGGATAGAGGATATTATAGGGTAGAGGATAGGATAGGATAGAAGACAGGATAGGATAGAGGATAGGATAGGTTAGAGGATAGGATAGGATAGAGGATAGGATAGGATAGAGGATAGGATAGGATAGAGGATAAGATAGGATAGAGGATAGGATAGGATAGAGGATAGGATAGGATAGGATAGGATAGGATAGAGGATAGGATAGGATAGGATAGAGGATAGGATAGGATAAAGCATAGGATACGATAGAGGATAGCATAGGATAGAGGATAGGATAGGATAGAGGATAGGATAGGATAGAGGATAGGATAGGATAGAGGTTAGGATAGTATAGAGGATAGGATAGGATAGAGGATAGGATATTATAGAGGATAGGATACGATAGAGTGTAGGATAGGATAAAGGATAGGATAGAGGATAGGATAGGATAGAGTATAGGATAGCATAGAGGATAGGATAGGATAGAGGATAGGATATGATAGAGGATTGGATAGGATAGAGGATAGGATAGGATAGGATAGGATAGGGTAGAGGATAGGATAGGATAGAGAATAGGATATGATAGAGGATAGGATAGGTTAGAGGATAGGATAGGATAGAGGAGAGGAGAGGATAGAGGATAGGATAGGATAGAGGATAGGATAGGATAGAGGATAGGATAGGATAGAGGATAGGATAGGATAGAGGATAGGATAGGATAGAGGATAGGATAGGATAGAGAATAGGATAGGATAGAGGATATTATGAGGATATAAAACAGAATAGGATAGGATTGAGTATAGGATGGGATAGAGGATAGGATATGGTATTGGATAGGGTAGAGGATAGGAAAGAGGATAGGATATAATACAGAATAGGATAGGATTGAGTATTGGATGGGATAGAGGATAGGATATGGTATTGGATAGGATAGAGGATAGGATAGGATAGAGGATAGGATAGGATAGAGGACAGGATAGAGGATAGGGTAGGATAGAGGATATGATAGGATAGAGGATAGGATAGGATAGAGGATAGGATAGGATAGAGGATAGGATAGGATAGAGAATAGGATAGGATAGGGGATAGGATAGGATAAAGCATAGGATAGGATAGAGGATAGGATAGGATACAGGATAGGATAGGATAGAGGATAGGATAGGATAGAGGATAGGATAGGATAGAGGTTATGATAGTACAGAGGATAGGATAGGATAGAGGATAGGATAGGATAGAGGATAGGATAGGATAGAGGATAGGATAGTGTAGAGGATAGGATAGGATAGAGGATAGGATAGGGTAGAGGATAGGATAGGATAGAGGATAGGATAGGATAGAGGATAGGATAGGGTAGAGGATAGGATAGGATAGAGAATAGGATAGGATAGAGGATAGGATAGGATAGAGGATAGGATAAGATAGAGGATAGGATAGGATAGAGGATAGGATAGGATAGGATAGAGGTTAGGATAGGATAGAGGATAGGATAGGATAGAGGATAGGATAGGATAGAGGAGAGGATAGGATAGAGGATAGGATAGGATAGAGGATAGGATAGGATAGAGGATAGGATAGGATAGAGGATAGGATAGGATAGAGGATTTGATAGGATAGAGGATAGGATAGGATAGGATAGGATAGGATAGAGGATAGGATAGGATAGGATAGAGGATAGGATAGGATAGAGGATAGGATAGGATAGAGGATAGGATAGGATAGAGGATAGGATAGGATAGAGAATAGGATAGGATAGGGGATAGGATAGGATAAATCATAGGATAGGATAGAGGATAGGATAGGATAGAAAATAGGATAGGATAGAGGATAGGATAGAGGATAGGATAAGATAGAGGATAGGATAGGATAGAGGATAGGATAGGATAGAGGACAGGATAGAGGATAGGATAGGATAGAGGATAGGATAGGATAGAGGATAGGATAGGATAGAGGACAGGATAGGATAGAGGATAGGATAGGATAGAGAATAGGATAGGATAGGGTATAGGATAGGATAAATCATAGTATAGGATAGAGGATAGGATAGGATAGAGAATAGGATATGATAGAGGATAGGATAGGTTAGAGGATAGGATAGGATAGAGAATAGGATAGGATAGAGGATAGGATAGGATAGAGGAGAGGAGAGGATAGAGGATAGGATAGGATAGAGGATAGGATAGGATAGAGGATAGGATAGGATAGAGGATAGGATAGGATAGAGGATAGGATAGGATAGAGGATAGGATAGGATAGAGGATAGGATAGGATAGAGAATAGGATAGGATAGAGGATATTATGGGGTAGAGGATAGGATAGGATAGAGGATATGATATGATAGAGGATAGGAAAGAGGATAGGATATAATACAGAATAGGATAGGATTGAGTATAGGATGGGATAGAGGATAGGATATGGTATTGGATAGGGTAGAGGATAGGAAAGAGGATAGGATATAATACAGAATAGGATAGGATTGAGTATTGGATGGGATAGAGGATAGGATATGGTATTGGATAGGATAGAGGATAGGATAGGATAGGATAGAGGATAGGATAGGATAAAGCATAGGATAGGATAGAGGATAGCATAGGATAGAGGATAGGATAGGATAGAGGATAGGATAGGATAGAGGATAGGATAGGATAGAGGTTAGGATAGTATAGAGGATAGGATAGGATAGAGGATAGGATATTATAGAGGATAGGATACGATAGAGTGTAGGATAGGATAAAGGATAGGATAGAGGATAGGATAGGATAGAGTATAGGATAGGATAGAGGATAGGATAGGATAGAAGACAGGATAGGATAGAGGATAGGATAGGTTAGAGGATAGGATAGGATAGAGGATAGGATAGGATAGAGGATAGGATAGGATAGAGGATAAGATAGGATAGAGGATAGGATAGGATAGAGGATAGGATAGGATAGGATAGGATAGGATAGAGGATAGGATAGGATAGGATAGAGGATAGGATAGGATAAAGCATAGGATAGGATAGAGGATAGCATAGGATAGAGTACAGGATAGGATAGAGAATGGGATCGGATAGAGGATATTATAGGGTAGAGGATAGGATAGGATAGAAGACAGGATAGGATAGAGGATAGGATAGGTTAGAGGATAGGATAGGATAGAGGATAGGATAGGATAGAGGATAGGATAGGATAGAGGATAAGATAGGATAGAGGATAGGATAGGATAGAGGATAGGATAGGATAGGATAGGATAGGATAGAGGATAGGATAGGATAAAGCATAGGATACGATAGAGGATAGCATAGGATAGAGGATAGGATAGGATAGAGGATAGGATAGGATAGAGGATAGGATAGGATAGAGGTTAGGATAGTATAGAGGATAGGATAGGATAGAGGATAGGATATTATAGAGGATAGGATACGATAGAGTGTAGGATAGCATAAAGGATAGGATAGAGGATAGGATAGGATAGAGTATAGGATAGGATAGAGGATAGGATAGGATAGAGGATAGGATATGATAGAGGATTGGATAGGATAGAGGATAGGATAGGATAGGATAGGATAGGGTAGAGGATAGGATAGGATAGAGAATAGGATATGATAGAGGATAGGATAGGTTAGAGGATAGGATAGGATAGATGAGAGGAGAGGATAGAGGATAGGATAGGATAGAGGATAGGATAGGATAGAGGATAGGATAGGATAGAGGATAGGATAGGATAGAGGATAGGATAGGATAGAGGATAGGATAGGATAGAGGACAGGATAGAGGATAGGGTAGGATAGAGGATATGATAGGATAGAGGATAGGATAGGATAGAGGATAGGATAGGATAGAGGATAGGATAGGATAGAGAATAGGATAGGATAGGGGATAGGATAGGATAAAGCATAGGATAGGATAGAGGATAGGATAGGATACAGGATAGGATAGGATAGAGGATAGGATAGGATAGAGGATAGGATAGGATAGAGGTTATGATAGTATAGAGGATAGGATAGGATAGAGGATAGGATAGGATAGAGGATAGGATAGGATAGAGGATAGGATAGTGTAGAGGATAGGATAGGATAGAGGATAGGATAGGGTAGAGGATAGGATAGGATAGAGAATAGGATAGGATAGAGGATAGGATAGGATAGAGG
Source organism: Halictus rubicundus (assembly GCF_050948215.1). Lineage (NCBI taxonomy): Eukaryota > Metazoa > Arthropoda > Insecta > Hymenoptera > Halictidae > Halictus > Halictus rubicundus. Next base: position 15,970 of record NW_027489367.1, read on the forward strand.
ATAGGATAAGATAGAGGATAGGATAGGATAGAGGATAGGATAGGATAGAGGTTAGGATAGGATAGAGGATAGGATAAGATAGAGGATAGGATAGGATAGAGGATAGGATAGGATAGAGGTTAGGATAGGATAGAGGATAGGATAGGATAGAGGATAGGATAGGATAGAGGAGAGGATAGGATAGAGGATAGGATAGGATAGAGGATAGGATAGGATAGAGGATAGGATAGGATAGAGGATAGGATAGGATAGAGGATTTGATAGGATAGAGGATAGGATAGGATAGGATAGGATAGGATAGAGGATAGGATAGGATAGGATAGAGGATAGGATAGGATAGAGGATAGGATAGGATAGAGGATAGGATAGGATAGAGGATAGGATAGGATAGAGAATAGGATAGGATAGGGGATAGGATAGGATAAATCATAGGATAGGATAGAGGATAGGATAGGATAGAAAATAGGATAGGATAGAGGATAGGATAGAGGATAGGATAAGATAGAGGATAGGATAGGATAGAGGATAGGATAGGATAGAGGACAGGATAGAGGATAGGATAGGATAGAGGATAGGATAGGATAGAGGATAGGATAGGATAAATCATAGGATAGGATAGAGGATAGGATAGGATAGAGGTTAGGATAGTATAGAGGATAGGATAGGATAGAGGATAGGATAGGATAGAGGATAGGATAGGATAGAGGGTAGGATAGGGTAGAGGATAGGATAGGATAGAGGATAGGATAGGATAAAGGATAGGATAGAGGGTAGGATAGGATAGAGGATAGGATAGGATAGAGGATAGGATAGGATAGAGGATAGGATAGGATAGAGGATAGGATAGGATAGAGGATAGGATAGGATAAAGGATAGGATAGAGGATAGGATAGGATAGAGGATAGGATAGGATAGAGGATAGGATAGGATAGAGGATAGGATAGGATAGAGAATAGGATAGGATAGGGGATAGGATAGGATAAAGCATAGGATAGGATAGAGGATAGGATAGGATAGAGGATAGGATAGGATAGAGGATAGGATAGGATAGAGGATAGGATAGGATAGAGGATAGGATAGGATAGAGGTTAGGATAGTATAGAGGATAGGATAGGATAGAGGATAGGATAGGATAGAGGATAGGATAGGATAGAGGATAGGATAGGGTAGAGGATAGGATAGGATAGGATAGAGGATAGGATAGGATAAAGGATAGGATAGAGGGTAGGATAGGATAGAGGATAGGATAGGATAGAGGATAGGATAGGATAGAGGATAGGATAGGATAGAGGATAGGATAGGATAGAGGATAGGATAGGATAAAGGATAGGATAGAGGATAGGATAGGATAGAGGATAGGATAGGATAGAGGATAGGATAGGATAGAGGATAGGATAGGATAGAGGATAGGATAGGATAGAGGATAGGATAGGATAGAGGGTAGGATAGGATAGAGGATAGAATAGGATAGAGGATAGGATAGGATAAAGGATAGGATAGAGGATAGGATAGGATAGAGGATAGGATAGGATAGAGGATAGGATAGGATAGGATAGGATAGAGGATAGGATAGGATAGAGGATAGGATAGGATAGAGGATAGGATAGGATAGAGGATAGGATAGGATAGAGGAGAGGATAGGATAGAGGATAGGATAGGATAGATGATAGGATAGGATAGAGGATAGGATAGGATAGAGGATAGGATAGGATAGAGGATAGGATATGATAGAGGATTGGATAGGATAGAGGATAGGATAGGATAGGATAGGATAGGGTAGAGGATAGGATAGGATAGAGAATAGGATATGATAGAGGATAGGATAGGTTAGAGGATAGGATAGGATAGAGAATAGGATAGGATAGAGGATAGGATAGGCTAGAGGAGAGGAGAGGATAGAGGATAGGATAGGATAGAGGATAGGATAGGGTAGAGGATAGGATAGGATAGAGGATAGGATAGGGTAGAGGATAGGATAGGATAGAGGATAGGATAGGATAGAGGATAGGATAGGGTAGAGGATAGGATAGGATAGAGAATAGGATAGGATAGAGGATAGGATAGGATAGAGGATAGGATAAGATAGAGGATAGGATAGGATAGAGGATAGGATAGGATAGAGGTTAGGATAGGATAGAGGATAGGATAGGATAGAGGATAGGATAGGGTAGAGGATAGGATAGGATAGAGGATAGGATAGGATAGAGGATAGGATAGGGTAGAGGATAGGATAGGATAGAGAATAGGATAGGATAGAGGATTGGATAGGATAGAGGATAGGATAGGATAGGATAGGATAGAGGATAGGATAGGATAGAGGATAGGATAGGATAGAGGATAGGATATTATAGAGGATAGGATTGGATAGAGAATAGGATGGGATAGAGGATAGGATAGGATACAGGATAGGATAGGATACAGGATAGGATAGGATAGAGGATAGGATAGGATAGAGGATAGGATAGGATACAGGGTAGGATAGGATAGAGGGTAGGATATGATAGAGGATAGAATAGGATAGAGGATAGGATAGGATAAAGGATAGGATAGAGGATAGGATAGGATAGAGGATAGGATAGGATAGAGGAGAGGATAGGATAGAGGATAGGATAGGATAGAGGATAGGATAGGATAGAGGATAGGATAGGATAGAGGATAGGATAGGATAGAGGATTGGATAGGATAGAGGATAGGATAGGATAGGATAGGATAGAGGATAGGATAGGATAGGATAGAGAATAGGATAGGATAGAGGATAGGATAGGATAGAGGATAGGATAGGATAGAGGATAGGATAGGATAGAGGGTAGGGTAGAATTTGGATAGGATACAGGATAGCATAGTATAGAGTACAGGATAGGATAGAGAATGGGATAGGATAGAGGATATTATAGGGTAGAGGATAGGATAGGATAGAAGATAGGATAGGATAGAGGATAGGATAGGGTAGAGGATAGGATAGGATAGAGGATAGGATAGGATAGAGGATAGGATAGGGTAGAGGATAGGATAGGATAGAGAATAGGATAGGATAGAGGATTGGATAGGATAGAGGATAGGATAGGATAGGATAGGATAGAGGATAGGATAGGATAGAGGATAGGATAGGATAGAGGATAGGATAGGATAGAGGATAGGATATTATAGAGGATAGGATTGGATAGAGAATAGGATGGGATAGAGGATAGGATAGGATACAGGATAGGATAGGATACAGGATAGGATAGGATAGAGGATAGGATAGGATAGAGGATAGGATAGGATACAGGGTAGGATAGGATAGAGGGTAGGGTAGAATTTGGATAGGATACAGGATAGCATAGGATAGAGTACAGGATAGGATAGAGAATGGGATAGGATAGAGGATATTATAGGGTAGAGGATAGGATAGGATAGAAGATAGGATAGGATAGAGGATAGGATAGGGTAGAGGATAGGATAGGATAGAGGATAGGATAGGATAGAGGATAGGATAGGGTAGAGGATAGGATAGGATAGAGAATAGGATAGGATAGAGGATTGGATAGGATAGAGGATAGGATAGGATAGGATAGGATAGAGGATAGGATAGGATAGAGGATAGGATAGGATAGAGGATAGGATAGGATAGAGGATAGGATAGGATAGAGGATAGGATAGGATAGAGGATAGGATATTATAGAGGATAGGATTGGATAGAGAATAGGATGGGATAGAGGATAGGATAGGATACAGGATAGGATAGGATACAGGATAGGATAGGATAGAGGATAGGATAGGTTAGAGGATAGGATAGGATAGAGGATAGGATAGGATAGAGGGTAGGATAGGATAGAGGATAGAATAGGATAGAGGATAGGATAGGATAAAGGATAGGATAGAGGATAGGATAGGATAGAGGATAGGATAGGATAGAGGATAGGATAGGATAGAGGATAGGATAGGATAGGATAGGATAGGGGATAGGATAGGATAGAGGAGAGGATAGGATAGAGGATAGGATAGGATAGAGGATAGGATAGGATAGAGGATAGGATAGGATAGAGAATAGGATAGGATATGGGATAGGATAGGATAAAGCATAGGATAGGATAGAGGATAGGATAGGATAGAGGATAGGATAGGATAGAGGATAGGATAGGATAGAGGATAGAATAGGATAGAGGATAGGATAGGATAAAGGATAGGATAGAGGATAGGATAGGATAGAGGATAGGATAGGATAGAGGATAGGATAGGATAGGATAGGATACAGGGTAGGATAGGATAGAGGGTAGGGTAGAAATTTGGATAGGATACAGGATAGCATAGGATAGAGTACAGGATAGGATAGAGAATGGGATAGGATAGAGGATATTATAGGGTAGAGGATAGGATAGGATAGAAGATAGGATAGGATAGAGGATAGGATAGGGTAGAGGATAGGATAGGATAGAGGATAGGATAGGATAGAGGATAGGATAGGGTAGAGGATAGGATAGGATAGAGAATAGGATAGGATAGAGGATTGGATAGGATAGAGGATAGGATAGGATAGGATAGGATAGAGGATAGGATAGGATAGAGGATAGGATAGGATAGAGGATAGGATAGGATAGAGGATAGGATAGGATAGAGGATAGGATAGGATAGAGGATAGGATATTATAGAGGATAGGATTGGATAGAGAATAGGATGGGATAGAGGATAGGATAGGATACAGGATAGGATAGGATACAGGATAGGATAGGATAGAGGATAGGATAGGTTAGAGGATAGGATAGGATAGAGGGTAGGATAGGATAGAGGGTAGGATAGGATAGAGGATAGAATAGGATAGAGGATAGGATAGGATAAAGGATAGGATAGAGGATAGGATAGGATAGAGGATAGGATAGGATAGAGGATAGGATAGGATAGAGGATAGGATAGGATAGAGGATAGGATAGGATAGAGGATAGGATAGGATAGAGGATAGGATAGGATAGAGGATAGAATAGGATAGAGGATAGGATAGGATAAAGGATAGGATAGAGGATAGGATAGGATAGAGGATAGGATAGGATAGAGGATAGGATAGGATAGAGGATAGGATAGGATAGAGGATAGGATAGGATAGAGGATAGGATAGGATAGAGGATAGGATAGGATAGTATAGGATAGAGGATAGGATAGGATAGAGGATAGGATAGGATAGAGGATAGGATAGGGTAGAGGATAGGATAGGATAGGGGATAGGATAGGATAGAGGATAGGATAGGATAGAGGATAGGATAGGATAGAGAATAGGATAGGATATGGGATAGGATAGGATAAAGCATAGGATAGGATAGAGGATAGGATAGGATAGAGGATAGGATAGGATAGAGGATAGGATAGGATAGAGGATAGAATAGGATAGAGGATAGGATAGGATAAAGGATAGGATAGAGGATAGGATAGGATAGAGGATAGGATAGGATAGAGGATAGGATAGGATAGAGGATAGGATAGGATAGAGGATAGGATAGGATAGGATAGGATAGAGGAGAGGATAGGATAGAGCATAGGATAGGATAGAGAATAGGATAGGATATGGGATAGGATAGGATAAAGCATAGGACAGGATAGAGGATAGGATAGGATAGAGGATAGGATAGGATAGAGGATAGGATAGGATAGAGGATAGAATAGGATAGAGGATAGGATAGGATAAAGGATAGGATAGAGGATAGGATAGGATAGAGGATAGGATAGGATAGAGGGTAGGATAGGATAGAGGGTAGGATAGGATAGAGGATAGAATAGGATAGAGGATAGGATAGGATAAAGGATAGGATAGAGGAAAGGATAGGATAGAGGATAGGATAGGATAGAGGATAGGATAGGATAGAGGATAGGATAGGATAGAGGATAGGATAGGATAGGATAGGATAGGATAGAGGATAGGATAGGATAGAGGAGAGGATAGGATAGAGGATAGGACAGGATAGAGGATAGGATAGGATAGAGGATAGGATAGGATAGGATAGGATAGGATAGAGGATAGGATAGGATAGGATAGAGGATAGGATAGGATAAAGCATAGGATAGGATAGAGGATAGGATAGGATAGAGGATAGGCTAGGATAGAGGATAGGATAGGATAGAGGATAGGATAGGATAGGATAGAGGATAGGATAGGATAAAGCATAGGATAGGATAGAGGATAGGATAGGATAGAGGATAGGCTAGGATAGAGGATAGGATAGGATAGAGGATAGGATATTATAGAGGATATAATACGATAGAGTGTAGGATAGGATAAAGGATAGGATAGAGGATAGGATAGGATAGAGGATAGGATAGGATAGAGGATAGGATAGGATAGAGGATAGGATAGGATAGAGGATAGGATAGGATAGAGGATAGGATAGGATAGAGGATAGGATAGGATAGAGGATAGGATAGGATAGAGGATAGGATAGGATAGAGGATAGGATAGGATAGAGGATAGGATATGATAGAGGATTGGATAGGATAGAGGATAGGATAGGATAGGATAGGATAGGGTAGAGGATAGGATAGGATAGAGAATAGGATATGATAGAGGATAGGATAGGTTAGAGGATAGGATAGGATAGAGAATAGGATAGGATAGAGGATAGGATAGGATATGGGATAGGATAGGATAAAGCATAGGATAGGATAGAGGATAGGATAGGATAGAGGATAGGATAGGATAGAGGATAGGATAGGATAGAGGATAGAATAGGATAGAGGATAGGATAGGATAAAGGATAGGATAGAGGATAGGATAGGATAGAGGATAGGATAGGATAGAAGGTAGGATAGGATAGAGGGTGGGATAGGATAGAGGATAGAATAGGATAGAGGATAGGATAGGATAAAGGATAGGATAGAGGATAGGATAGGATAGAGGATAGGATAGGATAGAGGATAGGATAGGATAGAGGATAGGATAGGATAGAGGATAGGATAGGATAGAGGATAGGATAGGATAGAGGATAGGATAGGATAGGATAGGATAGGATAGAGGATAGGATAGGATAGAGGAGAGGATAGGATAGAGGATAGGACAGGATAGAGGATAGGATAGGATAGAGGATAGGATAGGATAGGATAGGATAGGATAGAGGATAGGATAGGATAGGATAGAGGATAGGATAGGATAAAGCATAGGATAGGATAGAGGATAGGATAGGATAGAGGATAGGCTAGGATAGAGGATAGGATAGGATAGAGGATAGGATAGGATAGGATAGAGGATAGGATAGGATAAAGCATAGGATAGGATAGAGGATAGGATAGGATAGAGGATAGGCTAGGATAGAGGATAGGATAGGATAGAGGATAGGATATTATAGAGGATATAATACGATAGAGTGTAGGATAGGATAAAGGATAGGATAGAGGATAGGATAGGATAGAGGATAGGATAGGATAGAGGATAGGATAGGATAGAGGATAGGATAGGATAGAGGATAGGATAGGATAGAGGATAGGATAGGATAGAGGATAGGATAGGATAGAGGATAGGATAGGATAGAGGATAGGATAGGATAGAGGATAGGATAGGATAGAGGATAGGATAGGATAGAGGATAGGATATGATAGAGGATTGGATAGGATAGAGGATAGGATAGGATAGGATAGGATAGGGTAGAGGATAGGATAGGATAGAGAATAGGATATGATAGAGGATAGGATAGGTTAGAGGATAGGATAGGATAGAGAATAGGATAGGATAGAGGATAGGATAGGATAGAGGAGAGGAGAGGATAGAGGATAGGATAGGATAGAGGATAGGATAGGATAGAGGATAGGATAGGATAGAGGATTGGATAGGATAGAGGATAGGATAGGATAGGATAGGATAGGATAGAGGATAGGATAGGATAGAGGATAGGATGGGATAGAGGATAGGATAGGATAGAGGATAGGATAGGATAGAGGATAGGATAGGATAGAGGATAGGATAGGATAGAGGATAGGATAGGATAGAGGAGAGGATAGGATAGAGGATAGGATAGGATAGAGGATAGGATAGGATAGAGGATAGGATAGGATAGAGAATATAATAGGATATGGGATAGGATAGGATAAAGCATAGGATAGGATAGAGGATAGGATAGGATAGAGGATAGGATAGGATAGAGGATAGGATAGGATAGAGGATAGGATAGGATAGAGGTTAGGATAGTATAGAGGTTAGGATAGGATAGAGGATAGGATATTATAGAGGATAGGATAGGATAGAGGGTAGGATAGGATAGAGGATAGAATAGGATAGAGGATAGGATAGGATAGAGGATAGGATAGGATAGAGGATAGGATAGGATAGAGGATAGGATAGGATAGGATAGGATAGAGGTTAGGATAGTATAGAGGATAGGATATTATAGAGGATAGGATAGGATAGAGGGTAGGATAGGATAGAGGATAGAATAGGATAGAGGATAGGATAGGATAAAGGATAGGATAGAGGATAGGATAGGATAGAGGATAGGATAGGATAGAGGATAGGATAGGATAGAGGATAGGATAGAGGATAGGATAGGATAGAGGATAGGATAGGATAGGATAGGATAGGATAGGATAGGATAGAGGATAGGATAGGATAGAGGATAGGATAGGATAGGATAGAGGGTAGGGTAGAATTTGGATAGGATACAGGATAGCATAGGATAGAGTACATAATAGGATAGAGAATGGGATAGGATAGAGGATATTATAGGGTAGAGGATAGGATAGGATAGAAGATAGGATAGGATAGAGGATAGGATAGGGTAGAGGATAGGATAGGATAGAAGATAGGATAGGATAGAGGATAGGATAGGGTAGAGGATAGGATAGGATAGAGGATAGGATAGGATAGAGGATAGGATAGGATAGAGGATAGGATAGGATAGAGGATAGGATAGGATAGGATAGGATAGGATAGAGGATAGGATAGGATAGGATAGAGGATAGGATAGGATAGGATAGAGGATAGGATAAGATAAAGCATAGGATAGGATAGAGGATAGGATAGGATAGAGGATAGGATAGGATAGAGGATAGGATAGGATAGAGGATAGGATAGGATAGAGGTTAGGATAGTATAGAGGGTAGGATAGGATAGAGGATAGGATATTATAGAGGATAGGATACGATAGAGTATAGGATAGGATAAAGGATAGGATAGAGGATAGGATAGGATAGAGGATAGGATAGGATAGAGGATAGGATAGGATAGAGGATAGGATAGGATAGAGGATAGGATAGGACAGAGGATAGGATAGGATAGAGGATAGGATAGGATAGAGGATAGGATAGGATAGAGGAGAGGATAGGATAGAGGATAGGATAGGATAGAGGATAGGATAGGATAGAGGATAGGATAGGATAGAGGATAGGATAGGATAGAGAATAGGATAGGGTAGAGGATAGGATAGGATAGAGAATAGGATAGGATAGAGGATAGGATAGGATAGAGGATAGGATAAGATAGAGGATAGGATAGGATAGGATAGAGGATAGTATAGGATAGAGGATAGGATAGGATAGAGGATAGGATAGGATAGGATAGAGGCTAGGATAGGATAGGATAGGATAGGATAGGATAAAGCATAGGATAGGATAGAGGATAGCATAGGATAGAGGATAGGATAGGATAGAGGATAGGATAGGATAGAGGATAGGATAGGATAGAGGTTAGGATAGTATAGAGGATAGGATAGGATAGAGGATAGGATATTATAGAGGATAGGATACGATAGAGTGTAGGATAGGATAAAGGATAGGATAGAGGATAGGATAGGATAGAGTATAGGATAGGATAGAGGATAGGATAGGATAGAGGATAGGATATGATAGAGGATTGGATAGGATAGAGGATAGGATAGGATAGGATAGGATAGGGTAGAGGATAGGATAGGATAGAGAATAGGATATGATAGAGGATAGGATAGGTTAGAGGATAGGATAGGATAGAGAATAGGATAGGATAGAGGATAGGATAGGATAGAGGAGAGGAGAGGATAGAGGATAGGATAGGATAGAGGATAGGATAGGATAGAGGATAGGATAGGATAGAGGATAGGATAGGATAGAGGATAGGATATTATAGAGGATAGGATACGATAGAGTGTAGGATAGGATAAAGGATAGGATAGAGGATAGGATATTATAGAGGATAGGATTGGATAGAGAATAGGATGGGATAGAGGATAGGATAGGATACAGGATAGGATAGGATACAGGATAGGATAGGATAGAGGATAGGATAGGATAGAGGATAGGATAGGATAGAGGGTAGGATAGGATAGAGAAAAGGATAGGACAGAGGATAGGATAGGATAGAGGATTGGATAGGATAGAGGATAGGATAGGATAGAGGATAGGACAGGATAGAGGATAGGATAGGATAGAGGATAGGATAGGATAGAGGATAGGATAGGATAGAGGAGAGGATAGGATAGAGGATAGGACAGGATAGAGGATAGGATAGGATAGAGGATAGGATAGGATAGAGAATAGGATAGGATATGGGATAGGATAGGATAAAGCATAGGATAGGATAGAGGATAGGATAGGATAGAGGATAGGATAGGATAGAGGTTAGGATAGGATAGAGGTGCACCGGACCCCAGCTGTTGGGGACCGGCCCTTTCTCCGGCCGGAGAGGGGTACGAGGGGACGGGGTTTACGCATGCGGTCGGAGGACCGACTGTCGGACGCCTCGACCCAGTCGGCACCCCCCATCCCCAGCGGGGCGGGCACGAAGAGGTCGCTGACCCCTCCGGGCGTGCCACAGCCGACTCCGTCGCAGGGAAAGCGGGAGCGTCTGGACGAGGTCGTCCGACCGGACATAAGGTCCTTGCTCCCCGGGGAGCTGTCCGCCTTGATTGCGGAGAAGTCGGACATCACCCGGGAGCTAGCGGAGGCCAGCCGGAACCTTAAGGGTACCCACCTTAAGGGGATCCGCGAGGCCTCCGCAGACATAAAGGCGGCAGTGCGGGAGTTGGAGCGGAGGGGTGTCCAGGTTGGACCCCCTGCCGACTCCCGCGCCCCTGTCTCCCGGGTGGACGCTGTGGACGCCGCACTGCGGCTGGAGAACGCGGCTCTCAGGAGGGAGCTTCTGGAGACCCGCGACTCGCTTCGGGCCATCAGGGGGGAGTTGATGGCGATGAAGCGGTTGCGGGACGCTCCCCCCCTGCCGCGGGTCTCCACCGCCGAGGTCGGCGAGGTCATTGCGACCCAGCCGGCGCAGCTGGACCTTATGGCCCAGATGAAGGCCCTCATGGAGGAGGGCCTCAGATCCCTCCGCGAGGAGATGCGGAGGGAGCTGCGCCGGGTGACCGGGCGTAGTGACCGTGGGGATCCCAGGCCGCCGCCGCCGGCCCCTCCGGCGTCGCCGCGGCCCGCCCCTTCGCCTGCTCCGCCGACGCCTGCCCCTGCCCCTGCCCCGGGGACGGGGGAGAGGCAGAAGAAGAAGAAGAAGAAGAAGAAGGGGAAGAAGGCTGGGGAGGCTCCCCAGCCTTCGGTCGCCCGCCCGGCCCCGCCCCCTACGCCCACACCGGGTACCCCGGCTAAGCCGGGGACCTGGGCGGAGGTGGTCGGGAGGCGGGCCATCTCCGCGGCCAAGGCCGCTGCTAAGGCGGCGGCTGAGGTGGCGGCAGCCGTCTCGGCTGGCGCCCCAAAGGCAAGGAGGGCCGCTGCCCCCGCCTCGAAAGGCGGGAAAGCAGCGGCCAAGGTCAGGGCCCCGCCACGCTCCGCGGCAGTCACCGTGACTGTCCCGGAGGGGAGCGGGGCCTCGTATGAGGAGGCCATTAGGAGGGCCCGCCAGGGCGTCGATTTAGACGCCCTCGGCATCGGGGCCCTCCATTGGAAGAGGGCGGTAACCGGGGGCCTCATTATTGAGGTCCCCGGTGCCGATGGGGGCCCCAAGGCCGATGCCTTGGCCGCCAAAATGGCCGCCGTCCTGGGGGGGATGGACGTAAAGGTGTCCAGGCCCGTGAAGAAGGCGGAATTCCGCCTCACGGGCCTGGAGGTATCCGTGACCCCCCAGGAGGTAGTGGAGGCGGTTTGTAAGGCCGGGGGCTGCACCGCCGAGTCCGTTAGGGTTGGGGAGCTTAAGGCTCCGCCCAGCGGACTCGGCACCATATGGGTGCAGTGCCCGGCCGTGGCGGCCTTGGCCATTGAGAAGGCCGTGAAAATACGCGTGGGGTGGTCCACCGCCCAGGTGGTAGTGCTGGCGTCTCGGCCGCTGCAGTGCTTCCGCTGCCTTGCCCTGGGGCATGTTCGGCAGCGGTGCACTGCGGAGGTCGACCGCAGCGGTCACTGCTACCGCTGCGGTGACGCCTCCCACCGGGCGGTGGACTGTAAGGCGCCACCCCACTGCGTGGTCTGCGCGGCCTTGGGGAGACCGGCGGGCCACAAGGCGGGGAGCAAGGCGTGCTCCCCGCCACCAAAGGCCAAGAAGGAGAAAAAGGGGGCGGGCGGTGTGGCGCCCACCCCTGTTGCGCCACCGGACAACCCGGTGGCGAAAGCGGCCGCTCCCCCAACCTCCAAGGGGGAAAGTATGGAGGTGGAGGCGGCCCCCAGCGGGGCGGGGGGTAATGACCCCCCGCCACCCGCATCGGCGGCTAAGGAGGGGACCAGCGCGAAGGCCAATTAATGGCCCATATTACGCGCTGGTCCCCTCTCCCGGTACTCCAGGCCAACCTCAACCACTGCCGCCAGGCGCAGGACCTAATGGTCCAATGCCTGGAGGAGTGGGGGGTTGGCCTGGCCGTCGCCACGGAGCCGTACAGAGTCCCGGACCACCCACACTGGTCCGGGGACGATGACGGCTCCGTGGCGATATGGTGGCGTCGCCACTCGGCGACTGTGCCCCCCTGCTCCGTGGTCGAACGGGGCAGGGGGATGGTTATGGTAAAGTGGGGAAGATTTCTGGTCGTGGGGTGCTACAGCTCACCCAGTTACGACTCCGCCGAATTAGGGATGTTCCTGGACCGGCTGGGGCTTATGATAGCCCCGTATATAGCCGGTCCAGTGTTGGTCCTGGGGGACCTCAACGCGAGGTCCTCCACCTGGGGTAACCCCGGGACCAACGCCCGAGGCGGAGTCCTGGAAGACTGGGCGGAGGGGATGGAGCTCCGGTTGTTAAACCGGGGCTCCGTGCCTACGTGCGTGAGGTGGAACGGCTGGTCGATTGTGGACGTGTCGTTCGCGACGGCCGCCGCCTCACGCCGTGTGTCCAATTGGCGGGTCTGGAGTGGAGAGACCTTGTCGGACCACAGCTACGTCCTGATGGACGTGGCTGTGGTCTCGGACTCGCCATTGGACACGCCCCTCCGACGTGGCACCCCGTCAGCGCCAAGATGGGCGCTGAAACGACTGGACGGGGACCTCCTGAGGGCCGTGATTATCGGCTCCGCCTGGCCTTCGGCCAGGGAGCGCGAGGCAGACGAGGGGGCGGCTTGGATCCGGGGCACGTTGCAGATGATCTGTGACGTGGCGATGCCCCGGGTCCGAGCTCAGCCCCCGAGAAAGTCAGTTTACTGGTGGTCGGGGGAGCTGGCCGAACTCCGCAGTTCGGCCGGCCGAGCCCGCCGCCAGTATGCCCGCGCCCGTCGCCGCCATTTTCTGGGCGGCGACGCGGAGCCGAGGGTCGCCGAGCTGTACAGGGAGTACAGATCGGCGGCCGTGGCCCTCAAGCGTGCGATTGCCGCTGCTAAGGCCAAGGCCTGGGATGAGCTCCTGCTCACCCTCCGTGAGGATCCGTGGGGACGCCCGTATAAGGCGGTGCTTGGGAAGCTCCGCCCCTGGGCGTCCCCGGTCACGGAGCGGTTAGACCCGGAACTTCTGGGGCGCGTAGTGGATACCCTCTTCCCCCTGAGTGAGGGGGGGAGGGAACGCGCCCCGGGTCCGGCCATTGAATGGTCGGACGAATTCCGGGTCACCGAGTGGGAGCTGTACCAGGCCGTCCGGGAGCTCCGGGCCAGGGGCAAGAAGGCCCCTGGCCCCGATGGGGTTCCCGGTGGTATAATGGCCTTAGCTATGGAGGTCCTCGCCCCGGCGTTCAGGAGCGTCATGGACGCGAGCCTGCGCCGGGGAGTCTTCCCCACGGTGTGGAAAGAGGCGTGCCTGGTTCTCCTCCAAAAGGAGGGGAAACCCGCAGAGTCTCCCTCTGCATACCGGCCGGTTTGTTTACTCGACGAGGCGGGCAAGCTATTCGAAAGGATAATTGCCGCCCGCCTCGTCGAGCACCTGTCGCGGGGTGGTCCCGACCTGAGCGACAGCCAGTATGGGTTCCGGAGGGGGCGCTCCACTATAGACGCCCTGGAGCGTCTGCGCCTCCTCCGTGAACGGGCTGTCGCTCGGGGCAGGGTGTTGATTGCGGTGTCGCTAGACATATCTAACGCCTTCAACGCCCTGCCCTGGTCGGAGATAATGGGGGCGCTGGACTATTTCCAGGTGCCCCCTTATCTCCGGGAGGTGGTCGGCGACTATCTCCGCGACAGAGAGGTGGTGTTTACCGGCCGGTATGGTATTGTGCACTCGAGGGAGACGCACCGCGGCGTTCCACAGGGGTCGGTCCTCGGACCGCTCCTGTGGAACTTGGCGTACGACGCGGTGCTGCGGGTTGTCCTCCCCCCGGATACGGGTGTCATCTGCTATGCAGATGACACCCTGGTTTATGCCGAGGGGGAGGACTGGAGGAGAACCAGGCACCTGGGTGAGGCTGCCCTGGACTGCGTGGTCGGGCGAATCCGGAGAATGGGGTTGACCGTGGCCGCCACAAAAACCGAGGCGATTTGGTTGCATTCGCCTCGGGTGTGGCGGCTACCCCGCGGTCAGGATCTCCGGATTCGCGTCGCTGAAACCTCCGTCGCGATCGGGCCCAGGATGAGGTACCTGGGCCTGATCATAGACGGCCGCTGGCGATTCGATGGACACTTCGAGCTCCTTGCCCCCCGACTAGAGAGGACGGCAGCCGCATTGGCGCGGCTGCTGCCGAATGTCGGGGGGCCGGATGTGAAAGTACGCCGCCTCTATGTGGAGGTGGTGCGGTCGATAGCCCTGTATGGGGCCCCCGTATGGCACCGCTCGCTCGAGGCCAGCACGCCCAGCCGCAAACTCTTAGAAAGAGTGCGGCGGCGGCTGGCCTTGCGGGTCATACGGGGGTACCGCACCATCTCCACCGAGGCGGCGGGACTCCTCGCCGTGATTCCACCCTTCACTGTGGTGGCGGCGGAGCGGGCGAAGCTATACCACATCGCCCGCTCCTTCCGCCGCCCGCCGGGGGTGGAACTCACGCGCGAGGAGGAGGAGGAGCTCGAGGGCCAGAATCGCCAGGCCCGGACGGAAAGTTTATCGGAGTGGAGGGCGCTGTTAACGCCCTCCACACGTCCGATTGTCCGGGCCCTCCTGCCCATATTTTATATATGGTGCAGGAGGCGGGGAAGGTTGACCTTCCGCCTCACGCAGGTGCTCTCCGGCCACGGTTGCTTCGGAGAGTACCTGCATAGAATGGGGCGGGAGCCGACTGCGCGGTGCCACCACTGCGGCGAAGATGTCGACACGGCGCGGCACACTCTGGAGGAGTGCCCAGCTTGGGCTGAGCCGCGCCGTGTCCTTAGAGCCGCGGTGGAAGGGTGGGACCTCTCGCTGTCGACCGTGGTCGACCACATGGTCGACAGCGTGAGGTCGTGGAAGGCGGTGGCCTCCTTCTGCGATGATGTGATCAAGCAGAAGGAGGCCGCCGAGCGGGCCCGGGAACGGGACCCGGGCTCCGCGAGGCGTATTTGGGCGCGGGGACGACCCCCGCGCCGACGTGTGCCTCCCAGTAGGGGGGCGGAGAGGGTAGGGAGGGCGCGGGGGTCTCCCCCGCGTCAACGTGTGCCCCCGGTTGTGGGGGGCGGAGTGGGGCTGGCGCGGGGAGTTTCCCCGCGCCCTGTTATGCCCCCACAACTGGGGGCGGTGAACTCGGGGGCCCGGGGTGTGAGCTGACCCGGGCCCCCGGGGGGGAGCATAGCTCCCCCCGTGATAGGCCGACACCCCCCGGGTTAGTTTCCCGGTGTAGGGGGGTGTCGGTCCGTCCCTCCCCGATTGGGGAGGGGGATCCGTGGGGGGTATTGGGTGAGGAAGGGTCGGGGCGTGCCGGATCACGCCTCCGACGGCCCTTCCTTCCGGTGGCGGCGTCTTCTTGCCTCGGCCGGGGCTGGTTCCTTCGGGATACCGGCTCCGAGCGGGGCACGAAGACTCCGGGAGCTGTGGGTGGACCGAGCTGGGGCTCGGGAAGCCCAATCCGAAGGCTCCAGGGATGGGGACACCGGGCGGGTCCCTCCGCCCGGGGTCTTATAGCGTAGGCAGTGGGGGAGGTTAACCCCTCCCCCGGGGTATGATGACAGCTGGGGGGTGTCCTGTTGAGTACTCGCGTGATCCAGGCACCTCCCGTGTAGCTTAGGTGGGCGTGAGGTTTTAGTGGGTAGTCTCCGGGGGCTCGCCCCCGGGGAGAATCCCACATAACCCCGGCTTCCCCCAGGGAGTCGGGGTATGTATAACACATTTCCTCACGAAAAAAAAAAAAAAAAAAAAAAGGATAGGATAGAGGTTAGGATAGGATAGAGGATAGGATATTATAGAGGATAGGATAGGATAGTGGGTAGGATAGGATAGAGGATAGAATAGGATAGAGGATAGGATAGGATAAAGGATAGGATAGAGGATAGGATAGGATAGAGGATAGGATAGAATAGAGGATAGGATAGGATAGAGAATAGGATAGGATATGGGATAGGATAGGATAAAGCATAGGATAGGATAGAGGATAGGATAGGATAGAGGATAGGATAAGATAGAGGATAGGATAGGATAGAGGATAGGATAGGATAGAGGTTAGGATAGTATAGAGGTTAGGATAGGATAGAGGATAGGATATTATAGAGGATAGGATAGGATAGAGGGTAGGATAGGATAGAGGATAGAATAGGATAGAGGATAGGATAGGATAAAGGATAGGATAGAGGATAGGATAGGATAGAGGATAGGATAGGATAGAGGATAGGATAGGATAGAGGATAGGATAGGATAGGATAGGATAGAGGATAGGATAGGATAGAGGATAGGATAGGATAGGATAGGATAGGATAGGATAGGATAGAGGATAGGATAGGATAGAGGATAGGATAGGATAGGATAGAGGGTAGGGTAGAATTTGGATAGGATACAGGATAGCATAGGATAGAGTACAGGATAGGATAGAGAATGGGATAGGATAGAGGATATTATAGGGTAGAGGATAGGATAGGATAGAAGATAGGATAGGATAGAGGATAGGATAGGGTAGAGGATAGGATAGGATAGAGGATAGGATAGGATAGAGGATAGGATAGGATAGAGGATAGGATAGGATAGAGGATAGGATAGGATAGAGGATAGGATAGGATAGGATAGGATAGGATAGAGGATAGGATAGGATAGGATAGAGGATAGGATAGGATAAAGCATAGGATAGGATAGAGGATAGGATAGGATAGAGGATAGGATAGGATAGAGGATAGGATAGGATAGAGGATAGGATAGGATAGAGGATAGGATAGGATAGAGGTTAGGATAGTATAGAGGGTAGGATAGGATAGAGGATAGGATATTATAGAGGATAGGATACGATAGAGTATAGGATAGGATAAAGGATAGGATAGAGGATAGGATAGGATAGAGTATAGGATAGGATAGAGGATAGGATAGGATAGAGGATAGGATAGGATAGAGGATAGGATAGGATAGGATAGGATAGAGGATAGGATAGGATAGAGGATAGGATAGGATAGAGGATAGGATAGGATAGAGGATAGGATAGAGGATAGGATAGGATAGAGGATAGGATAGGATAGAGGGTAGGGTAGAATTTGGATAGGATACAGGATAGCATAGGATAGAGTACAGGATAGGATAGAGAATGGGATAGGATAGAGGATATTATAGGGTAGAGGATAGGATAGGATAGAGGATAAGATAGGATAGAGGATAGGATAGGATAGAGGATAGGATAGGATAGGATAGGATAGGATAGAGGATAGGATAGGATAGGATAGAGGATAGGATAGGATAAAGCATAGGATAGGATAGAGGATAGCTTAGGATAGAGGATAGGATAGGATAGAGGATAGGATA
This sequence comes from Halictus rubicundus, assembly GCF_050948215.1. NCBI lineage: Eukaryota > Metazoa > Arthropoda > Insecta > Hymenoptera > Halictidae > Halictus > Halictus rubicundus. The sequence goes on from NW_027489367.1 coordinate 34,072, forward strand.
GGATAGAGGATAGGATAGGATAGAGGTTAGGATAGGATAGAGGATAGGATAGGAGAGGATAGGATAGGGTAGAGGATAGGATAGGATAGAGAATAGGATATGATAGAGGATAGGATAGGTTAGAGGATAGGATAGGATAGAGAATAGGATAGGATAGAGGATAGGATAGGATAGAGGAGAGGAGAGGATAGAGGATAGGATAGGATAGAGGATAGGATAGGATAGAGGATAGGATAGGATAGAGGATAGGATAGGATAGAGGATAGGATATTATAGAGGATAGGATACGATAGAGTGTAGGATAGGATAAAGGATAGGATAGAGGATAGTATATTATAGAGGATAGGATTGGATAGAGAATAGGATGGGATAGAGGATAGGATAGGATACAGGATAGGATAGGATACAGGATAGATAGGATAGAGGATAGGATAGGATAGAGGATAGGATATGATAGAGGATTGGATAGGATAGAGGATAGGATAGGATAGGATAGGATAGGGTAGAGGATAGGATAGGATAGAGAATAGGATAGGATAGAGGATAGGATAGGATAGAGGAGAGGAGAGGATAGAGGATAGGATAGGATAGAGGATAGGATAGGATAGAGGATAGGATAGGATAGAGGATAGGATATTATAGAGGATAGGATACGATAGAGTGTAGGATAGGATAAAGGATAGGATAGAGGATAGGATATTATAGAGGATAGGATTGGATAGAGAATAGGATGGGATAGAGGATAGGATAGGATACAGGATAGGATCGGCACCGCTGCACGTCACGAGGATAGGATCGTCACAGGGTAGGCTAGGATAGCGAAAAGGTCACGGACAGAGGATAGGAACGGCAGAGCGGCACGCTAGGATAGGATCGGCACTGCACGGATAGCACTCGGACAGTCACTGGCAGGCTAGGATAGAGGAGAGGATCAGGATAGAGGATCGAGGCACGGATCGAGGAGTGCATAGGATAGAGGCACCGCACGGCACGTCGTCACTGCACGTCACGCTGCACTGCACTGCACGTCGTCACGTGCACTTCACTGTCACGTTCACTGCACCCTGCCACGGCACTGTCCACTCGGCACGGCACGTCACTCGTCACGGCTCTGGCACTCTGAACGTCACTACACTCGGAACTTCACGGCACTCGTCACTGCACAACACGCGTCACGCACGGCACTGGTCACGGCACGGCACGCTCACTCCACTGCACGCGCACGGCACGTCACCCTGCACTGCACTCTGTCACTTCACTGTCACGCTGCACTTCACGTCCACGCTGCACTGGCACGTCACTCGTCACTGCACGGCACAGGTCACGTCACTGTCACCCGTCCACTGTCACGTCACTCTGCACTTGTACTGCACTCGGCACTGCACGTCACGCGGCACTGCACGTCACGCGTCACTGCACGTCACTCTTAACTGTCACGACACTCGTAACTGTCACTTCACGCGGCACTGCACATCACGCTGCACGTCACTGCACTCTGTACGTCACTGCACTCGCACGCACTGCACTCTGCACGCACTGCACCGTCACTTCACGCTGCACTTCACGTCACGCTGCACTTCACGTCTCGGCACTGCACTTCACTGCACGGCACGCTGCACGTCACGTCACGCTTCACTGCACGTCACTTCACTGCACGTCACTCACGCTGCACGTCACGGCACTCGGCACGTCACGTCACTGCACGCTGACTGTCTCCAAGGCACGGCACCCGGCACTCCACTGCACTCGACCCGTCACTGCACTCTCCATGGCACTGCACGCGGCACAACACGTGACGCTGTCACGTCACGTGCACTCCTCACTGCACGGCACGCTGCACTGCACTGGACTCTGCACGTCACTGCACTCTGCACGGCACTGCACGCTGCACTGTCACTTCACGCTGCACTGTCACTGCACTCTTCACGGCACTGTCACTCGGCACTTCACTTCACTCTGCACGTCACTTCACGTCACTTCACGTCACGCTCACGGCACTTCACGTCACGCTTCACGTCACTTCACTAGTGACGTCACCTCACTCTGCACGCCACGTCACTCTGCACTTCACTGCACCCGTCACGTCACGCTGCACGGCACTGCACTCTGTCACGTCACTCCACTCGTCACGGCACGGCACTCGCCACTGCACGTCACAGTTCACTGTCACTGCACCCGTCCACGGCACGGCACGCTTCACGTCACTGTCACGCTGCACTTCACCTCACTCTTCACTGCACGTCACGCGTCACGTCACTGCACTCTGAACGTCACGACACGCGTAACTTCACTTCACTCGTCACTTCACAACACTCTTCACTGCACTGCACGCTTGACGGCACGTGCACTCGTCACTCCACTGCACTCGTCACGGCACTGTCACCCTGCACTTCGTCACGTCACTGCACGCGTCACGTCACTTCACGCTTCACTTCACTGCACTCTGCACTTCACGTCACTTCACTGCACGCGTCACGTCACGTCACTCTGCACGTCACTGCACTCACGGCACTGCACTTCACTCGTCACTGCACTTCACGCGTCACGTCACTGCACTGCACGCTGGACTTGACGCCAAATGTCACGGCACCCGGCACGTCCACTGTCACGCTACCCGGCACTTCACGCTCCATGTCACGTCACGCTTCACTACACTGTACGCTTCACTTCACGTCACTCTCACTTCACGTCACTCGTCACTGCACTGTCACTCGTCACTGCACGTCACGCTTCACTTCACTGCACTCTTCACTTCACGTCACTCTGCACTTCACGTCACTCTTCACGGCACTTCACTGTCACTTCGTCACTGCACGTCACTTCACTTCACTTCACGCTGCACGTCACTCCCTCCACGTCACGTCACTCTGCACTGCACTGCACTCGTCACTGCACGTGCACGCTGTCACGTCACTTCACTCTGCACTTCACGGCACGCGGCACTTCACTGCACTCGTAACTGCACGACACTCGTTACGTCACTGCACTCTTCACTGCACAACACTCTGTCACTTCACCGCACTCTACACGGCACTTCACCCTTCACTTCACTCGGCACTTCACTGCACTCGACACGGTCACTGCACTCGTCACTGCACTGCACGCTGCACTGTCACTGCACTCTTCACGTCACGTCACTGCACTTCACTCTGCACTTCACGTCACTCTGCACGTCACTGCACTCTGCACTTCACTTCACTCGTCACGTCACTCTGCACTTCACGTGCACTCGTCACTTCACTGCACTCGTGTACTGTGACGCCAAAGTGCACTGCACCCTGCACTGCCACTGCACGCTACCCGGCACGTCACGCTCCATTTCACTTCACGCTGCACAACACTGTACTCGTCACTGTCACGTCACGCTGCACCTCACTTCACTCGTCACTGCACGTCACGCTTCACTTCACTGCACGTCACGGCACTTCACGTGCACTGCACGGCACTTCACTCGTCACGTCACTGCACCCTCCACTTCACGTCACTCTTCACTCAACTTCACGCGTCACGGCACGTCACGCTGTCACGTCACTTCACGCGTGCACGTCACTGCACTCTGTAACTGCACTGCACTCGTCACTGCACGTCTCTGTCACTGCACTGTACTCTGCACGGCACGTCACTCGCCACGTGCACAGCACTCTTCACTTCACGTACTCGTCACTTCACTGCACGCTCCACTGCACTTCACTCGGCACTGCACGTCACTCGTCTCTGCTCGTCACTCGTCACTGCACTTCACGCTTCACTTCACGGCACTCGTCACTTCACTTCACGCTGCACGTCACGTCACTCTTCACTGCACAACACTCGTCACTGCACCGCACTCTAGACGTCACTGCACCCGTCACTGCACGCGGCACTACACAACACGCTGCACGTCAAGTCACTCGCCACGTCATGGCACTCGGCACTGCACTGTCACCCGTCACGTCACTGCACCCGGCACTGCACTTCACGCTGCACGTCACTGCACGCGTCACGTCACATCACTCGGCAAGTCACTTCACTCTTCACTGCACTGCACGTCACTTCACTTGACGCTTCACTGCACTTCACGCGCCACGTCACGTGCACTCTGCACTGCACTTCACTCGTCTCTCGTCACGCTGCACGTCACTGCACTGCTCGTCACTTCACTCGTCACTGCACTGCACGCTTCACTTCACAACACTCTGTCACGTGCACCTCACGCTATACTTCACTTCACCCTGCACTGCACGCTGCACGTCACAACACTCTGCACTGCAAGTCACGCTCCACGGCATTGCACTCTTCACTGCACGTCACCCGTCACGTCACGTCACCTTCACGTCACTTCACTCGTGCACTTCACTGTCACGCTGTACGTCACGTCACTCTCCCCGTCACTTCCCTCTTCACTTCACTGCACTCGGCAAGTTCACTGCACGCTTCACGTCACTTCACTCGTCACTGCCCGTCACTCTGCACTGTCACGGCACTCTGCACTGCACTGCACTCGTCACGTCACGGCACTCTGCTCGTTCACTGCACTCGGCACGGCACTTCACGCGTCACTGCACTTCACTCTGTCACTGGCACGTCACTCGCCACTTCACTGCACAGTGCACTGTCACTTCACCCTCCACTGCACTCCACGCTTCACGTCACTGCACTCTGTCACTTCACTGCACGCGTAACGTCACTACACGCGTAACGTCACTTCACGCTTCACTTCACAACACTCTTCACTGCACTTCACTATGGACGTCACTGCACGCTGCACGCCACGTCACTCGGCACGTCACGTCACCCTGCACTGCACTCTTCACGGCACTGCACTCTGCACGTCACGCCACTCGTCACGTCACGGCACGCGCCACTGCACTGCACAGGTCACTTGCACTGTCACCCTCCACGTCACTGCACTCGTCACTTGACTTCACTCGTCACGTCACTGTCACGCTGCACGTCACTGCACTCTTCACTTCACTGCACTCTGAACTGCACTACACGCTGGAACTTCACTTCACGCCGTCACGTCACAACACTCTGCACTGCACTGCACGCTGTACTGCACGGCACGCTTCACTCCACTGTCACGCGTCACTTCACTTCACCCTTCACGGCACTCTTCACTTCACTGTCACTCTTGCACTGTCACGTCACTCGTCACTTGCACTTCACGGCACTGTCACTCTTCACGTCACTTCACGCGGCACGTCACGTCACTGCACGTCACTTCACTGCACTCTTCACTTCACTTCACGCTTCACGTCACTTCACTGCACGCTGACTTGTCTCCAAAGTGCACTGCACCCGTCACGCCACGTCACGCGACCCGTCACTGTCACGTCTCCATGTCACTGCACGCTGCACAACACGGACTCTTCACTGCACGTCACTCCTCACGTCACTGCACGCTTCACTGCACTTGTACGCGTCACTGCACTTCACGCGTCACGTCACGGCACTCGTCACTGCACTGCACGCTTCACGTCACGTCACTCTGCACTGCACTTCACTCGGCACTGCACTTCACTCGTCACTTCACGTCACTGCACTGCACTTCACTCGTCACTGTCACTGCACTGCACGCTTCACGTCACTGCACGAGTTACTTCACCTCACTCTGCACGCCACTTCACTCTGCACTGCACTTCACCCGTCACTTCACGCTGCACTGCACTTCACTCTTCACTGTCACTCCACTCTTCACGGCACGTCACTCTCCACTTCACTTCACAGTTCACTTCACTGCACCCGCCACTTCACGTCACTCTTCACGGCACTGCACTCTTCACTGCACCTGCACTCGGTCACTGTCACTTCACGCTTCACGTCACTGCACTCTGTAACTTCACGACACTCGTAACGGCACTCCGTCACGGCACAACACTCGTGCACTTCACTTCACTCGTACTGCACGTCACTCGTGCACTCACTGTCACGCTGCACTTCACGTCACCCTTCACTTCACTCTGCACGTCACTTCACTCTGCACGGCACTGCACTCGTCACGTCACTTCACTCTTCACTGCACGGCACTGCACTTCACTCGGCACGTCACGTCACTCGTCACGTCACGTCACTTCACGTCACTGCACGTTCACTTCACGGCACTTCACTCTGCACTTCACTTCACGTCACTCTGTACTGGTACTCCAAAGTCACTGCACCCGTCACGCCACTGCACTCTACCCGTCACTGCACTCTCCAGTTCACGGTCACGCTTCACAACACTTGACTCGTCACGTGCACGTCACTCCGCACGTCACTGTCACTCGTCACTTCACTGTGACTCTTCACGTCACTGCACTCGGCACTGCACGTCACCTGCACTTCACGTCACTCTTCACGCACTTCACTCTGCACGTCACGTCACGTCACTTCACTCGTCACGTCACTGCACTGCACGCTGCACGTCACTGCACCCTCACTTCACTTCACTCGGCACGTCACGTCACGCGTCACTGCACGTCACTCTTCACTTCACTTCACTCTGCACTTCACTGCACTCGTAACTTCACGACACGCTTACTTCACGTCACTCTGCACGTGCACAACACTCTGCACGTGCACCTCACTCTACACTGCACTCACCCTTCACGTCACTCGTCACTTCACTGCACTCTACACGTCACGTCACGCTTCACTTCACGTCACGCTGGCACTTCACGCACTCGTCACGTCACGTCACGTCACTGCACTTCACTTCACTCTTCACGTCACGTCACGCTGCACGTCACTTCACGCGTCACTTCACGTGCACTCGTCACGTCACTCGGCACGTGCACGGCACGCGTCACTGCACTGCACTCTCGTGACTGTGACGCCAACACACACACCCCCCCCCCCCCTGGCGGCGGCGGCCCCGCGCGCGCACCAACACCCCACCCCACACACCACACCACACCACACACCACACCACACCACACACCACACCACACACCACACCACACCACACACCACACCACACCACACACCACACCACACCACACACCACACCACACCACACCACACCACACCACACCACACACCACACCACACCACACACCACACCACACCACACACCACACCACACCACACACCACACCACACCACACACCACACCAAACACCACACCACACCACACACTACACCACACCACACACCACACCACACCACACACCACACCACCCCACACACCACACCACCCCACACACCACACCACACCACACACCACACCACACCACACACCACACCACACCACACACCACACCACACCACACACCACACCACAGCAAACACCACACCACACCACACACCACACCACACCACACCACACACCACACCACACCACACCACACCACACCTCACACCACACCACACCACACACCACACCACACCACACACCTCACCACACCACACACCACACCACACCACACCCCACACCACACCACACACCACACCACACAACACACCACACCACACCACACCCCTCACCACACCACACACCACACCCCAACACACACCACACCAGACCACACACCACAGCTCACCAGACACCACACCCCCAACACCCCACCCCACTACCACACCACACCACACCTCACACCACACCACACCACACACCACACCACACCACACCACACCACACCACTCCACACACCACACCACACCACACACCACACCACTCCACTCCTAACCACACACCACACCAAACCTCACACCACTCCTCACCACACCACCACTCCACACCACTCCACACCTACACCACTCCACCCACACACCACACACACCACAACCACACCACCCACTCACCACACCACACCACTCACCAATCCACACACCACACCACACCACACACCACACCACACCACACACCTCTCCACACCTCACACCAATCCAATCCACTCACACTCCACACCACTCCTCACCAATCCTCACCTCACCTAAGCTATACCAATCCTAACCCTATCCAACCTCACACTCCACTCCTATCCTCTATCTCTCCTATCCACATCCACACCTCTACCTCACTCCTAACCTACACCTATCCACCACTCCTCTCTATCCTCAATCCTATCCACACCACTATCCTAACCACACCCAATCCTATCCAACCTCACCACACCTACCAATCCTCACCTATCCAATCCTCTATCCTATCCACATCCACTATCCTATCCTAACCTCTATCCTATCCTCATCCTCTATCCTATCCTATCCTCTATCCTATCCTATCCTCTAACCTATCCTATCCTCTACCCTATCCTATCCTCTATCCTATCCTATCTTCTATCCTATCCTATCCTCTACCCTATAATATCCTCTATCCTATCCCATTCTCTATCCTATCCTGTACTCTATCCTATGCTATCCTGTATCCTATCCAAATTCTACCCTACCCTCTATCCTATCCTATCCTATCCTCTATCCTATCCTATCCTCTATCCTATCCTATCCTATCCTATCCTATCCTATCCTCTATCCTATCCTATCCTCTATCCTATCCTATCCTATCCTATCCTCTATCCTATCCTATCCTCTATCCTATCCTATCCTCTATCCTATCCTTTATCCTATCCTATCCTCTATCCTATTCTATCCTCTATCCTATCCTACCCTCTATCCTATCCTATCCTCTATAATATCCTATCCTCTATCCTATCCTAACCTCTATACTATCCTAACCTCTATCCTATCCTATCCTCTATCCTATCCTATCCTCTATCCTATCCTATCCTCTATCCTACCCTATCCTCTATCCTATCCTATGCTTTATCCTATCCTATCCCATATCCTATCCTATTCTCTATCCTATCCTATCCTCTATTCTATCCTATCCTCTATCCTATCCTATCCTCTATCCTATCCTTTATCCTATCCTATCCTCTATCCTATTCTATCCTCTATCCTATCCTACCCACTATCCTATCCTATCCTCTATAATATCCTATCCTCTATCCTATCCTAACCTCTATACTATCCTAACCTCTATCCTATCCTATCCTCTATCCTATCCTATCCTCTATTCTATCCTATGCTTTATCCTATCCTATCCCATATCCTATCCTATTCTCTATCCTATCCTATCCTCTATCCTATCCTATCCTCTATCCTATCCTATCCTCTATCCTATCCTCTCCTCTATCCTATCCTATCCTCTATCCTATCCTATCCTCTATCCTATCCTATCCTCTATCCTGTCCTATCCTCTATCCTATCCTATCCTCTATCCTATCCAATCCTCTATCCTATCCTATCCTCTGTCCTATCCTTTTCTCTATCCTATCCTACCCTCTATCCTATCCTATCCTCTATCCTATCCTATCCTCTATCCTATCCTATCCTGTATCCTATCCTATCCTCTATCCCATCCTATTCTCTATCCAATCCTATCCTCTATAATATCCTATCCTCTATCCTATCCTTTATCCTATCCTACACTCTATCGTATCCTATCCTCTATAATATCCTATCCTCTATCCTATCCTATCCTCTATCCTATCCTATCCTCTATCCTATCCTATCCTCTATCCTCTCCTCTCCTCTATCCTATCCTATCCTCTATCCTATCCTATTCTCTATCCTATCCTATCCTCTACCCTATCCTATCCTATCCTATCCTATCCTCTATCCTATCCAATCCTCTATCATATCCTATCCTCTATCCTATCCTATCCTCTATCCTATCCTATCCTGTATCCTATCCTATCCTGTATCCTATCCTATCCTCTATCCCATCCTATTCTCTATCCAATCCTATCCTCTATAATATACTATCCTCTATCCTATCCTTTATCCTATCCTACACTCTATCGTATCCTATCCTCTATAATATCCTATCCTCTATCCTATCCTATCCTCTATCCTATCCTATCCTCTATCCTATCCTATCCTCTATCCTATCCTATCCTCTATCCTCTCCTCTCCTCTATCCTATCCTATCCTCTATCCTATCCTATTCTCTATCCTATCCTATCCTCTAACCTATCCTATCCTCTATCATATCCTATTCTCTATCCTATCCTATCCTCTACCCTATCCTATCCTCTCCTATCCTATCCTCTATCCTATCCTAACCTCTATCCTATCCTATCCTCTATCCTATCCTATCCTCTATCCTATCCTATCCTCTATCCTAAGCTATCCTCTATCCTATCCTATGCTTTATCCTATCCTATCCTCTATCCTATCCTATCCTATCCTCTATCCTATCCTATCCTATCCTATCCTATCCTCTATCCTATCCTATCCTCTATCCTATCTTATCCTCTATCCTATCCTATCCTCTACCCTATAATATCCTCTATCCTATCCCATTCTCTATCCTATCCTGTACTCTATCCTATGCTATCCTGTATCCTATCCAAATTCTACCCTACCCTCTATCCTATCCTATCCTCTATCCTATCCTATCCTCTATCCTATCCTCTATCCTATCCTATCCTCTATCCTATCCTATCCTCTATCCTATCCTATCCTCTATCCTATCCTATCCTATCCTATCCTCTATCCTATCCTATCCTCTATCCTATCCTATCCTCTATCCTATCCTATACTCTATCCTATCCTATCCTCTATCCTATCCTTTATCCTATCCTATACTCTATCGTATCCTATCCTCTATAATATCCTATCCTCTATCCTATCCTACCCTCTATACTATCCTAACCTCTATCCTATCCTATCCTCTATCCTATCCTATCCTCTATCCTATCCTATCCTCTATCCTATCCTATCCTCTATCCTATCCTATCCTCTATCCTATCCTATGCTTTATCCTATCCTATCCTCTATCCTATCCTATCCTATCCTCTATCCTATCCTATCCTATCCTATCCTATCCTCTATCCTATCCTATCCTCTATCCTATCCTATCCTCTATCCTATCCTATCCTCTATCCTATCCTATCCTCTACCCTATCCTATCCTCTATCCTATCCTATCTTCTATCCTATCCTATCCTCTACCCTATAATATCCTCTATCCTATCCCATTCTCTATCCTATCCTGTACTCTATCCTATGCTATCCTGTATCCTATCCAAATTCTACCCTACCCTCTATCCTATCCTATCCTATCCTCTATCCTATCCTATCCTCTATCCTATCCTATCCTATCCTATCCTATCCTATCCTCTATCCTATCCTATCCTCTATCCTATCCTATCCTATCCTATCCTCTATCCTATCCTATCCTCTATCCTATCCTATCCTCTATCCTATCCTATCCTCTATCCTATCCTTTATCCTATCCTATCCTCTATCCTATTCTATCCTCTATCCTATCCTACCCTCTATCCTATCCTATCCTCTATAATATCCTATCCTCTATCCTATCCTAACCTCTATACTATCCTAACCTCTATCCTATCCTATCCTCTATCCTATCCTATCCTCTATCTTATCCTATCCTCTATCCTATCCTATCCTCTATCCTATCCTATGCTTTATCCTATCCTATCCCATATCCTATCCTATTCTCTATCCTATCCTATCCTCTATTCTATCCTATCCTCTATCCTATCCTATCCTCTATCCTATCCTTTATCCTATCCTATCCTCTATCCTATTCTATCCTCTATCTTATCCTACCCACTATCCTATCCTATCCTCTATCCTATCCTATCCTATCCTCTATCCTATCCTATCCTATCCTATCCTATCCTCTATCCTATCCTATCCTCTATCCTATCCTATCCTCTATCCTATCCTATCCTCTATCCTATCCTATCCTCTATCCTATCCTATCCTCTATCCTATCCTATCCTCTACCCTATCCTATCCTCTATCCTATCCTATCTTCTATCCTATCCTATCCTCTACCCTATAATATCCTCTATCCTATCCCATTCTCTATCCTATCCTGTACTCTATCCTATGCTATCCTGTATCCTATCCAAATTCTACCCTACCCTCTATCCTATCCTATCCTATCCTCTCTATCCTATCCTATCCTCTATCCTATCCTATCCTATCCTATCCTATCCTATCCTCTATCCTATCCTATCCTCTATCCTATCCTATCCTATCCTATCCTCTATCCTATCCTATCCTCTATCCTATCCTATCCTCTATCCTATCCTTTATCCTATCCTATCCTCTATCCTATTCTATCCTCTATCCTATCCTACCCTCTATCCTATCCTATCCTCTATAATATCCTATCCTCTATCCTATCCTAACCTCTATACTATCCTAACCTCTATCCTATCCTATCCTCTATCCTATCCTATCCTCTATCCTATCCTATCCTCTATCCTACCCTATCCTCTATCCTATCCTATGCTTTATCCTATCCTATCCCATATCCTATCCTATTCTCTATCCTATCCTATCCTCTATTCTATCCTATCCTCTATCCTATCCTATCCTCTATCCTATCCTTTATCCTATCCTATCCTCTATCCTATTCTATCCTCTATCCTATCCTACCCACTATCCTATCCTATCCTCTATAATATCCTATCCTCTATCCTATCCTAACCTCTATACTATCCTAACCTCTATCCTATCCTATCCTCTATCCTATCCTATCCTCTATTCTATCCTATGCTTTATCCTATCCTATCCCATATCCTATCCTATTCTCTATCCTATCCTATCCTCTATCCTATCCTATCCTCTATCCTATCCTATCCTCTATCCTATCCTCTCCTCTATCCTATCCTATCCTCTATCCTATCCTATCCTCTATCCTATCCTATCCTCTATCCTGTCCTATCCTCTATCCTATCCTATCCTCTATCCTATCCAATCCTCTATCCTATCCTATCCTCTGTCCTATCCTTTTCTCTATCCTATCCTACCCTCTATCCTATCCTATCCTCTATCCTATCCTATCCTCTATCCTATCCTATCCTGTATCCTATCCTATCCTCTATCCCATCCTATTCTCTATCCAATCCTATCCTCTATAATATCCTATCCTCTATCCTATCCTTTATCCTATCCTACACTCTATCGTATCCTATCCTCTATAATATCCTATCCTCTATCCTATCCTATCCTCTATCCTATCCTATCCTCTATCCTATCCTATCCTCTATCCTCTCCTCTCCTCTATCCTATCCTATCCTCTATCCTATCCTATTCTCTATCCTATCCTATCCTCTACCCTATCCTATCCTATCCTATCCTATCCTCTATCCTATCCAATCCTCTATCATATCCTATCCTCTATCCTATCCTATCCTCTATCCTATCCTATCCTGTATCCTATCCTATCCTGTATCCTATCCTATCCTCTATCCCATCCTATTCTCTATCCAATCCTATCCTCTATAATATACTATCCTCTATCCTATCCTTTATCCTATCCTACACTCTATCGTATCCTATCCTCTATAATATCCTATCCTCTATCCTATCCTATCCTCTATCCTATCCTATCCTCTATCCTATCCTATCCTCTATCCTATCCTATCCTCTATCCTCTCCTCTCCTCTATCCTATCCTATCCTCTATCCTATCCTATTCTCTATCCTATCCTATCCTCTAACCTATCCTATCCTCTATCATATCCTATTCTCTATCCTATCCTATCCTCTACCCTATCCTATCCTCTCCTATCCTATCCTCTATCCTATCCTAACCTCTATCCTATCCTATCCTCTATCCTATCCTATCCTCTATCCTATCCTATCCTCTATCCTAAGCTATCCTCTATCCTATCCTATGCTTTATCCTATCCTATCCTCTATCCTATCCTATCCTATCCTCTATCCTATCCTATCCTATCCTATCCTATCCTCTATCCTATCCTATCCTCTATCCTATCTTATCCTCTATCCTATCCTATCCTCTACCCTATAATATCCTCTATCCTATCCCATTCTCTATCCTATCCTGTACTCTATCCTATGCTATCCTGTATCCTATCCAAATTCTACCCTACCCTCTATCCTATCCTATCCTCTATCCTATCCTATCCTCTATCCTATCCTCTATCCTATCCTATCCTCTATCCTATCCTATCCTCTATCCTATCCTATCCTCTATCCTATCCTATCCTATCCTATCCTCTATCCTATCCTATCCTCTATCCTATCCTATCCTCTATCCTATCCTATACTCTATCCTATCCTATCCTCTATCCTATCCTTTATCCTATCCTATACTCTATCGTATCCTATCCTCTATAATATCCTATCCTCTATCCTATCCTACCCTCTATACTATCCTAACCTCTATCCTATCCTATCCTCTATCCTATCCTATCCTCTATCCTATCCTATCCTCTATCCTATCCTATCCTCTATCCTATCCTATCCTCTATCCTATCCTATGCTTTATCCTATCCTATCCTCTATCCTATCCTATCCTATCCTCTATCCTATCCTATCCTATCCTATCCTATCCTCTATCCTATCCTATCCTCTATCCTATCCTATCCTCTATCCTATCCTATCCTCTATCCTATCCTATCCTCTATCCTATCCTATCCTCTACCCTATCCTATCCTCTATCCTATCCTATCTTCTATCCTATCCTATCCTCTACCCTATAATATCCTCTATCCTATCCCATTCTCTATCCTATCCTGTACTCTATCCTATGCTATCCTGTATCCTATCCAAATTCTACCCTACCCTCTATCCTATCCTATCCTATCCTCTATCCTATCCTATCCTCTATCCTATCCTATCCTATCCTATCCTATCCTATCCTATCCTCTATCCTATCCTATCCTCTATCCTATCCTATCCTATCCTATCCTCTATCCTATCCTATCCTCTATCCTATCCTATCCTCTATCCTATCCTATCCTCTATCCTATCCTTTATCCTATCCTATCCTCTATCCTATTCTATCCTCTATCCTATCCTACCCTCTATCCTATCCTATCCTCTATAATATCCTATCCTCTATCCTATCCTAACCTCTATACTATCCTAACCTCTATCCTATCCTATCCTCTATCCTATCCTATCCTCTATCTTATCCTATCCTCTATCC
>NW_027489368.1:0-48859 GCF_050948215.1 Halictus rubicundus
CTATCCTATCCTATCCTCTATCCTATCCTATCCTCTATCCTATCCTATCCTATCCTCTATCCTATCCTATCCTCTATCCTATCAAATCCCCTATCCTATCCTCTATCCTATCCTATCCTGTATCCTATCCTATCCTCTATCCTCTATCCTATCCTATCCTCTATCCTATCCTATCCTGTCGTCTATCCTATCCTCTATCCTATCCTATCCTCTATCCTATCCTTTCCTGTATCCTATCCAATCCTGTATCCTATCCTGTCCTCTATTCTATCCTACGTTCTATCCTATCCTATCCTCTATCCTATCCTATTCTCTATCCTATCCTATGCTCTATCCTATCCTATCCTCTATCCTATCCTATCCTCTATCCTATCTTATCCTCTATCCTATCCTATCCTCTATCCTATCCTATCTTCTATAATATCCTATCCTCTATCCTATCCTATCCCCTATCCTATCCTCTATCCTATCCTATCATCTATCCTCTATCCTATCCTATCTTCTATCCTATCCTATCCTCTATCCTATCAAATCCCCTATCCTATCCTCTATCCTATCCTATCATCTATCCTCTATCCTATCCAATCCTCTATCCTATCCTATCCCCTATCCTATCAAATCCCCTGTCCTATCCTCTGTCCTATCCTATCCTCTATCCTATCCTATCCCCTATCCTATGCTATCCTCTATCCTATCCTATCCTCTATCCTATCCTATCCTCTATCCTATCCTATCCTCTATCCTATCCTATCCTCTATCCTATCCTATCTTCTATCCTATCCTATCCTCTATCCTATCAAATCCCCTACCCTATCCTCTGTCCTATCCTATCCTCTATCCTATCCTATCCTCTATCCTATCCTATCCTCTATCCTATCAAATCCCCTATCCTATCCTCTGTCCTATCCTATCCTCTATCCTATCCTATCATCTATCCTATCCTATCCTCTATCCTATCCTATCGTCTATCCTATCCTCTATCCTATCCTATCCTCTATCCTATCCTATCCTCTATCCTATCCTATCTTCTATCCTATCCTACCCTCTATCCTATCAAATCCCCTACCCTATCCTCTGTCCTATCCTATCCTCTATCCTATCCTATCCTCTATCCTATCCTATCCTCTATCCTATTCTATCCTCTATCCTCTATATTGTACTATCCTCTATCCTATCCTATCCTCTATCCTATCCTATCCTCCATCCTATCCTATCTTCAATCCTATCCTTTCCTGTATCCTATCCAATCCTGTATCCTATCCTGTCCTCTATACTATCCTATCCTCTATCCTATCCTATCCTCTATTCTATCTTATCCTCTATCCTATCCTATGATCTATCCTATCCTATCGTCTATCCTATCCTCTATCCTATCCTATTCCTCTATCCTATCCTATCCTCTATCCTATCCTATCCTCTATTCTATCCTATCCTCTATCCTATCCTATCCTCTATCCTATCCTATCCTCTATCCTATCCTATCCTCTATCCTATCCTATCCTATCCTCTATCGTATCCTATCCTCTATCCTATCCTATCCTCTATCCTATCCTATCCTCTATCCTATCCTATCCTCTATCCTATCCTATCCTCTATCCTATCCTATCCTCTATCCTATTCTATCCTCTATCCTCTATATTGTACTATCCTCTATCCTATCCTATCCTCTATCCTATCCTATCCTCTATCCTATCCTATCCTCTATCGTATCCTATCCTCTATCCTATCCTATCCTCTATCCTATCCTATCCTCTATCCTATCCTATCCTCTATCCTATCCTATCCTCTATCCTATCCTATTCTCTATCCTATCCTATCCTCTATCCTATCCTATCCTCTATCCTATCAAGTCCCCTATCCTATCCTCTATCCTATCCTATCCTCTATCCTATCCTATCCTCTATCCTATCCTATCCTGTATCCTCTATATTATACTATCCTCTATCCTATCCTATCCTCTATCCTATCCTATCCTCCATCCTATCCTATCTTCAATCCTATCCTTTCCTGTATCCTATCCAATCCTGTATCCTATCCTGTCCTCTATACTATCCTATCCTCTATCCTATCGTATCCTCTATCCTATCCTATGATCTATCCTATCCTATCGTCTATCCTATCCTCTATCCTATCCTATTCCTCTATCCTATCCTATCCTCTATCCTATCCTATCCTCTATTCTATCCTATCCTCTATACTATCCTATCCTCTATCCTATCCTATCCTCTATCCTATCCTATCCTATCCTCTATCCTATCCTATCCTATCCTATCCTATCCTATCCTCTATCCTATCCTATCCTCTATCCTATCCTATCCTCTATCGTATCCTATCCTCTATCCTATCCTATCCTCTATCCTATCCTATCCTCTATCCTATCCTATCCTCTATCCTATCCTATCCTCTATCCTATCCTATTCTCTATCCTATCCTATCCTCTATCCTATCCTATCCTCTATCCTATCAAGTCCCCTATCCTATCCTCTATCCTCTATCCTATCCTATCCTCTATCCTATCCTATCCTCTATCCTATCAAATCCCCTATCCTATCCTCTGTCCTATCCTATCCTCTATCCTATCCTATCCTCTATCCTATCCTATCTTCTATCCTATCCTACCCTCTATCCTATCAAATCCCCTACCCTATCCTCTGTCCTATCCTATCCTCTATCCTATCCTATCCTCTATCCTATCCTATCCTCTATCCTCTATCCTATACTATCCTCTATCCTATCCTATCCTCTATCCTATCCTATCCTCCAT
This sequence comes from Halictus rubicundus, assembly GCF_050948215.1. Lineage (NCBI taxonomy): Eukaryota > Metazoa > Arthropoda > Insecta > Hymenoptera > Halictidae > Halictus > Halictus rubicundus. The sequence goes on from NW_027489368.1 coordinate 2,765, forward strand.
CCTATCCTATCTTCAATCCTATCCTTTCCTGTATCCTATCCAATCCTGTATCCTATCCTGTCCTCTATACTATCCTATCCTCTATCCTATCCTATCCTCTATTCTATCTTATCCTCTATCCTATCCTATGATCTATCCTATCCTATCGTCTATCCTATCCTCTATCCTATCCTATTCCTCTATCCTATCCTATCCTCTATCCTATCCTATCCTCTATTCTATCCTATCCTCTATCCTATCCTATCCCCTATCCTATCCCATCCTATCCTCTATCGTATCCTATCCTATCCTATCCTATCCTCTATCCTATCCTATCCTCTATCCTATCCTATCCTCTATCCTATCCTATCCTCTATCCTATCAAATCCCCAATCCTATCCTCTATCCTATCCTATCATCTATCCTCTATCCTATCCAATCCTCTATCCTATCCTATCCTCTATCCTATCAAATCCCCTATCCTATCCTCTGTCCTATCCTATCCTCTATCCTATCCTATCATCTATCCTATCCTATCCTCTATCCTATCCTATCGTCTATCCTATCCTCTATCCTATCCTATCCTCTATCCTATTCTATCCTCTATCCTATCCTATCTTCTATCCTATCCTACCCTCTATCCTATCAAATCCCCTACCCTATCCTCTGTCCTATCCTATCCTCTATCCTATCCTATCCTCTATCCTATCCTATCCTCTATCCTCTATCCTATACTATCCTCTATCCTATCCTATCCTCTATCCTATCCTATCGTCTATCCTATCCTCTATCCTATCCTATCCTCTATCCTATCCTATCCTCCATCCTATCCTATCCTCTATCCTATCCTATCCTCTATCCTATCCTATCATATATCCTATCCTATCCTCTATCCTATCCTATCGTCTATCCTATCCTCTATCCTATCCTATCGTCTATCCTATCCTCTATCCTATCCTATCCTCTATCCTATCCTATCCTCTATCCTATCCTATCTTCTAACCTATCCTACCCTCTATCCTATCAAATCCCCTACCCTATCCTCTGTCCTATCCTATCCTCTATCCTATCCTATCCTCTATCCTATCCTGTCGTCTATCCTATCCTCTATCCTATCCTATCCTCTATCCTATCAAATCCCCTATCCTATCCTCTGTCCTATCCTATCCTCTATCCTATCCTATCATCTATCCTATCCTATCCTCTATCCTATCCTATCGTCTATCCTATCCTCTATCCTATCCTATCCTCTATCCTATCCTATCCTCTATCCTATCCTATCTTCTATCCTATCCTACCCTCTATCCTATCAAATCCCCTACCCTATCCTCTGTCCTATCCTATCCTCTATCCTATCCTATCCTCTATCCTATCCTATCCTCTATCCTATTCTATCCTCTATCCTCTATATTGTACTATCCTCTATCCTATCCTATCCTCTATCCTATCCTATCCTCCATCCTATCCTATCTTCAATCCTATCCTTTCCTGTATCCTATCCAATCCTGTATCCTATCCTGTCCTCTATACTATCCTATCCTCTATCCTATCCTATCCTCTATTCTATCTTATCCTCTATCCTATCCTATGATCTATCCTATCCTATCGTCTATCCTATCCTCTATCCTATCCTATTCCTCTATCCTATCCTATCCTCTATCCTATCCTATCCTCTATTCTATCCTATCCTCTATCCTATCCTATCCTCTATCCTATCCTATCCTCTATCCTATCCTATCCTCTATCCTATCCTATCCTATCCTCTATCGTATCCTATCCTCTATCCTATCCTATCCTCTATCCTATCCTATCCTCTATCCTATCCTATCCTCTATCCTATCCTATCCTCTATCCTATCCTATCCTCTATTCTATCCTATCCTCTATCCTATCCTATCCTCTATCCTATCCTATCCTCTATCCTATCCTATCCTCTATCCTATCCTATCCTATCCTCTATCGTATCCTATCCTCTATCCTATCCTATCCTCTATCCTATCCTATCCTCTATCCTATCCTATCCTCTATCCTATCCTATCCTCTATCCTATCCTATCCTCTATCCTATTCTATCCTCTATCCTCTATATTGTACTATCCTCTATCCTATCCTATCCTCTATCCTATCCTATCCTCTATCCTATCCTATCCTCTATCGTATCCTATCCTCTATCCTATCCTATCCTCTATCCTATCCTATCCTCTATCCTATCCTATCCTCTATCCTATCCTATCCTCTATCCTATCCTATTCTCTATCCTATCCTATCCTCTATCCTATCCTATCCTCTATCCTATCAAGTCCCCTATCCTATCCTCTATCCTATCCTATCCTCTATCCTATCCTATCCTCTATCCTATCCTATCCTGTATCCTCTATATTATACTATCCTCTATCCTATCCTATCCTCTATCCTATCCTATCCTCCATCCTATCCTATCTTCAATCCTATCCTTTCCTGTATCCTATCCAATCCTGTATCCTATCCTGTCCTCTATACTATCCTATCCTCTATCCTATCGTATCCTCTATCCTATCCTATGATCTATCCTATCCTATCGTCTATCCTATCCTCTATCCTATCCTATTCCTCTATCCTATCCTATCCTCTATCCTATCCTATCCTCTATTCTATCCTATCCTCTATACTATCCTATCCTCTATCCTATCCTATCCTCTATCCTATCCTATCCTATCCTCTATCCTATCCTATCCTATCCTATCCTATCCTATCCTCTATCCTATCCTATCCTCTATCCTATCCTATCCTCTATCGTATCCTATCCTCTATCCTATCCTATCCTCTATCCTATCCTATCCTCTATCCTATCCTATCCTCTATCCTATCCTATCCTCTATCCTATCCTATTCTCTATCCTATCCTATCCTCTATCCTATCCTATCCTCTATCCTATCAAGTCCCCTATCCTATCCTCTATCCTCTATCCTATCCTATCCTCTATCCTATCCTATCCTCTATCCTATCAAATCCCCTATCCTATCCTCTGTCCTATCCTATCCTCTATCCTATCCTATCCTCTATCCTATCCTATCTTCTATCCTATCCTACCCTCTATCCTATCAAATCCCCTACCCTATCCTCTGTCCTATCCTATCCTCTATCCTATCCTATCCTCTATCCTATCCTATCCTCTATCCTATCCTATCTTCTATCCTATCCTATCCTCTATCCTATCAAATCCCCTATCCTATCCTCTGTCCTATCCTATCCTCTATCCTATCCTATCCTCTATCCTATCCTATCTTCTATCCTATCCTACCCTCTATCCTATCAAATCCCCTACCCTATCCTCTGTCCTATCCTATCCTCTATCCTATCCTATCCTCTATCCTATCCTATCCTCTATCCTATCCTATCCTCTATCCTATCCTATCCTCCATCCTATCCTATCTTCAATCCTATCCTTTCCTGTATCCTATCCAATCCTGTATCCTATCCTGTCCTCTATACTATCCTATCCTCTATCCTATCCTATCCTCTATTCTATCTTATCCTCTATCCTATCCTATGATCTATCCTATCCTATCGTCTATCCTATCCTCTATCCTATCCTATTCCTCTATCCTATCCTATCCTCTATCATATCCTATCCTCTATTCTATCCTATCCTCTATCCTATCCTATCCCCTATCCTATCCCATCCTATCCTCTATCGTATCCTATCCTATCCTATCCTATCCTCTATCCTATCCTATCCTCTATCCTATCCTATCCTCTATCCTATCCTATCCTCTATCCTATCAAATCCCCAATCCTATCCTCTATCCTATCCTATCATCTATCCTCTATCCTATCCAATCCTCTATCCTATCCTATCCTCTATCCTATCAAATCCCCTATCCTATCCTCTGTCCTATCCTATCCTCTATCCTATCCTATCATCTATCCTATCCTATCCTCTATCCTATCCTATCGTCTATCCTATCCTCTATCCTATCCTATCCTCTATCCTATTCTATCCTCTATCCTATCCTATCTTCTATCCTATCCTACCCTCTATCCTATCAAATCCCCTACCCTATCCTCTGTCCTATCCTATCCTCTATCCTATCCTATCCTCTATCCTATCCTATCCTCTATCCTCTATCCTATACTATCCTCTATCCTATCCTATCCTCTATCCTATCCTATCGTCTATCCTATCCTCTATCCTATCCTATCCTCTATCCTATCCTATCCTCCATCCTATCCTATCCTCTATCCTATCCTATCCTCTATCCTATCCTATCATATATCCTATCCTATCCTCTATCCTATCCTATCGTCTATCCTATCCTCTATCCTATCCTATCTTCTATCCTATCCTATCCTCTATCCTATCAAATCCCCTACCCTATCCTCTGTCCTATCCTATCCTCTATCCTATCCTATCCTCTATCCTATCCTATCCTCTATCCTATCAAATCCCCTATCCTATCCTCTGTCCTATCCTATCCTCTATCCTATCCTATCATCTATCCTATCCTATCCTCTATCCTATCCTATCGTCTATCCTATCCTCTATCCTATCCTATCCTCTATCCTATCCTATCCTCTATCCTATCCTATCTTCTATCCTATCCTACCCTCTATCCTATCAAATCCCCTACCCTATCCTCTGTCCTATCCTATCCTCTATCCTATCCTATCCTCTATCCTATCCTATCCTCTATCCTATTCTATCCTCTATCCTCTATATTGTACTATCCTCTATCCTATCCTATCCTCTATCCTATCCTATCCTCCATCCTATCCTATCTTCAATCCTATCCTTTCCTGTATCCTATCCAATCCTGTATCCTATCCTGTCCTCTATACTATCCTATCCTCTATCCTATCCTATCCTCTATTCTATCTTATCCTCTATCCTATCCTATGATCTATCCTATCCTATCGTCTATCCTATCCTCTATCCTATCCTATTCCTCTATCCTATCCTATCCTCTATCCTATCCTATCCTCTATTCTATCCTATCCTCTATCCTATCCTATCCTCTATCCTATCCTATCCTCTATCCTATCCTATCCTCTATCCTATCCTATCCTATCCTCTATCGTATCCTATCCTCTATCCTATCCTATCCTCTATCCTATCCTATCCTCTATCCTATCCTATCCTCTATCCTATCCTATCCTCTATCCTATCCTATCCTCTATCCTATTCTATCCTCTATCCTCTATATTGTACTATCCTCTATCCTATCCTATCCTCTATCCTATCCTATCCTCTATCCTATCCTATCCTCTATCGTATCCTATCCTCTATCCTATCCTATCCTCTATCCTATCCTATCCTCTATCCTATCCTATCCTCTATCCTATCCTATCCTCTATCCTATCCTATTCTCTATCCTATCCTATCCTCTATCCTATCCTATCCTCTATCCTATCAAGTCCCCTATCCTATCCTCTATCCTATCCTATCCTCTATCCTATCCTATCCTCTATCCTATCCTATCCTGTATCCTCTATATTATACTATCCTCTATCCTATCCTATCCTCTATCCTATCCTATCCTCCATCCTATCCTATCTTCAATCCTATCCTTTCCTGTATCCTATCCAATCCTGTATCCTATCCTGTCCTCTATACTATCCTATCCTCTATCCTATCGTATCCTCTATCCTATCCTATGATCTATCCTATCCTATCGTCTATCCTATCCTCTATCCTATCCTATTCCTCTATCCTATCCTATCCTCTATCCTATCCTATCCTCTATTCTATCCTATCCTCTATACTATCCTATCCTCTATCCTATCCTATCCTCTATCCTATCCTATCCTATCCTCTATCCTATCCTATCCTATCCTATCCTATCCTATCCTCTATCCTATCCTATCCTCTATCCTATCCTATCCTCTATCGTATCCTATCCTCTATCCTATCCTATCCTCTATCCTATCCTATCCTCTATCCTATCCTATCCTCTATCCTATCCTATCCTCTATCCTATCCTATTCTCTATCCTATCCTATCCTCTATCCTATCCTATCCTCTATCCTATCAAGTCCCCTATCCTATCCTCTATCCTCTATCCTATCCTATCCTCTATCCTATCCTATCCTCTATCCTATCAAATCCCCTATCCTATCCTCTGTCCTATCATATCCTCTATCCTATCCTATCCTCTATCCTATCCTATCTTCTATCCTATCCTACCCTCTATCCTATCAAATCCCCTACCCTATCCTCTGTCCTATCCTATCCTCTATCCTATCCTATCCTCTATCCTATCCTATCCTCTATCCTCTATCCTATACTATCCTCTATCCTATCCTATCCTCTATCCTATCCTATCCTCCATCCTATCCTATCTTCAATCCTATCCTTTCCTGTATCCTATCCAATCCTGTATCCTATCCTGTCCTCTATACTATCCTATCCTCTATCCTATCCTATCCTCTATTCTATCTTATCCTCTATCCTATCCTATGATCTATCCTATCCTATCGTCTATCCTATCCTCTATCCTATCCTATTCCTCTATCCTATCCTATCCTCTATCCTATCCTATCCTCTATTCTATCCTATCCTCTATCCTATCCTATCCCCTATCCTATCCCATCCTATCCTCTATCGTATCCTATCCTATCCTATCCTATCCTCTATCCTATCCTATCCTCTATCCTATCCTATCCTCTATCCTATCCTATCCTCTATCCTATCCTATCCTCTATCCTATCAAATCCCCAATCCTATCCTCTATCCTATCCTATCATCTATCCTCTATCCTATCCAATCCTCTATCCTATCCTATCCTCTATCCTATCAAATCCCCTATCCTATCCTCTGTCCTATCCTATCCTCTATCCTATCCTATCATCTATCCTATCCTATCCTCTATCCTATCCTATCGTCTATCCTATCCTCTATCCTATCCTATCCTCTATCCTATTCTATCCTCTATCCTATCCTATCTTCTATCCTATCCTACCCTCTATCCTATCAAATCCCCTACCCTATCCTCTGTCCTATCCTATCCTCTATCCTATCCTATCCTCTATCCTATCCTATCCTCTATCCTCTATCCTATACTATCCTCTATCCTATCCTATCCTCTATCCTATCCTATCGTCTATCCTATCCTCTATCCTATCCTATCCTCTATCCTATCCTATCCTCCATCCTATCCTATCCTCTATCCTATCCTATCCTCTATCCTATCCTATCATATATCCTATCCTATCCTCTATCCTATCCTATCGTCTATCCTATCCTCTATCCTATCCTATCGTCTATCCTATCCTCTATCCTATCCTATCCTCTATCCTATCCTATCCTCTATCCTATCCTATCTTCTAACCTATCCTACCCTCTATCCTATCAAATCCCCTACCCTATCCTCTGTCCTATCCTATCCTCTATCCTATCCTATCCTCTATCCTATCCTGTCGTCTATCCTATCCTCTATCCTATCCTATCCTCTATCCTATCAAATCCCCTATCCTATCCTCTGTCCTATCCTATCCTCTATCCTATCCTATCATCTATCCTATCCTATCCTCTATCCTATCCTATCGTCTATCCTATCCTCTATCCTATCCTATCCTCTATCCTATCCTATCCTCTATCCTATCCTATCTTCTATCCTATCCTACCCTCTATCCTATAAAATCCCCTACCCTATCCTCTGTCCTATCCTATCCTCTATCCTATCCTATCCTCTATCCTATCCTATCCTCTATCCTATTCTATCCTCTATCCTCTATATTGTACTATCCTCTATCCTATCCTATCCTCTATCCTATCCTATCCTCCATCCTATCCTATCTTCAATCCTATCCTTTCCTGTATCCTATCCAATCCTGTATCCTATCCTGTCCTCTATACTATCCTATCCTCTATCCTATCCTATCCTCTATTCTATCTTATCCTCTATCCTATCCTATGATCTATCCTATCCTATCGTCTATCCTATCCTCTATCCTATCCTATTCCTCTATCCTATCCTATCCTCTATCCTATCCTATCCTCTATTCTATCCTATCCTCTATCCTATCCTATCCTCTATCCTATCCTATCCTCTATCCTATCCTATCCTCTATCCTATCCTATCCTATCCTCTATCGTATCCTATCCTCTATCCTATCCTATCCTCTATCCTATCCTATCCTCTATCCTATCCTATCCTCTATCCTATCCTATCCTCTATCCTATCCTATCCTCTATCCTATTCTATCCTCTATCCTCTATATTGTACTATCCTCTATCCTATCCTATCCTCTATCCTATCCTATCCTCTATCCTATCCTATCCTCTATCGTATCCTATCCTCTATCCTATCCTATCCTCTATCCTATCCTATCCTCTATCCTATCCTATCCTCTATCCTATCCTATCCTCTATCCTATCCTATTCTCTATCCTATCCTATCCTCTATCCTATCCTATCCTCTATCCTATCAAGTCCCCTATCCTATCCTCTATCCTATCCTATCCTCTATCCTATCCTATCCTCTATCCTATCCTATCCTGTATCCTCTATATTATACTATCCTCTATCCTATCCTATTCCTCTATCCTATCCTATCCTCCATCCTATCCTATCTTCAATCCTATCCTTTCCTGTATCCTATCCAATCCTGTATCCTATCCTGTCCTCTATACTATCCTATCCTCTATCCTATCGTATCCTCTATCCTATCCTATGATCTATCCTATCCTATCGTCTATCCTATCCTCTATCCTATCCTATTCCTCTATCCTATCCTATCCTCTATCCTATCCTATCCTCTATTCTATCCTATCCTCTATACTATCCTATCCTCTATCCTATCCTATCCTCTATCCTATCCTATCCTATCCTCTATCCTATCCTATCCTATCCTATCCTATCCTATCCTCTATCCTATCCTATCCTCTATCCTATCCTATCCTCTATCGTATCCTATCCTCTATCCTATCCTATCCTCTATCCTATCCTATCCTCTATCCTATCCTATCCTCTATCCTATCCTATCCTCTATCCTATCCTATTCTCTATCCTATCCTATCCTCTATCCTATCCTATCCTCTATCCTATCAAGTCCCCTATCCTATCCTCTATCCTCTATCCTATCCTATCCTCTATCCTATCCTATCCTCTATCCTATCAAATCCCCTATCCTATCCTCTGTCCTATCCTATCCTCTATCCTATCCTATCCTCTATCCTATCCTATCTTCTATCCTATCCTACCCTCTATCCTATCAAATCCCCTACCCTATCCTCTGTCCTATCCTATCCTCTATCCTATCCTATCCTCTATCCTATCCTATCCTCTATCCTCTATCCTATACTATCCTCTATCCTATCCTATCCTCTATCCTATCCTATCCTCCATCCTATCCTATCTTCAATCCTATCCTTTCCTGTATCCTATCCAATCCTGTATCCTATCCTGTCCTCTATACTATCCTATCCTCTATCCTATCCTATCCTCTATTCTATCTTATCCTCTATCCTATCCTATGATCTATCCTATCCTATCGTCTATCCTATCCTCTATCCTATCCTATTCCTCTATCCTATCCTATCCTCTATCATATCCTATCCTCTATTCTATCCTATCCTCTATCCTATCCTATCCCCTATCCTATCCCATCCTATCCTCTATCGTATCCTATCCTATCCTATCCTATCCTCTATCCTATCCTATCCTCTATCCTATCCTATCCTCTATCCTATCCTATCCTCTATCCTATCCTATCCTCTATCCTATCAAATCCCCAATCCTATCCTCTATCCTATCCTATCATCTATCCTCTATCCTATCCAATCCTCTATCCTATCCTATCCTCTATCCTATCAAATCCCCTATCCTATCCTCTGTCCTATCCTATCCTCTATCCTATCCTATCATCTATCCTATCCTATCCTCTATCCTATCCTATCGTCTATCCTATCCTCTATCCTATCCTATCCTCTATCCTATTCTATCCTCTATCCTATCCTATCTTCTATCCTATCCTACCCTCTATCCTATCAAATCCCCTACCCTATCCTCTGTCCTATCCTATCCTCTATCCTATCCTATCCTCTATCCTATCCTATCCTCTATCCTCTATCCTATACTATCCTCTATCCTATCCTATCCTCTATCCTATCCTATCGTCTATCCTATCCTCTATCCTATCCTATCCTCTATCCTATCCTATCCTCCATCCTATCCTATCCTCTATCCTATCCTATCCTCTATCCTATCCTATCATATATCCTATCCTATCCTCTATCCTATCCTATCGTCTATCCTATCCTCTATCCTATCCTATCGTCTATCCTATCCTCTATCCTATCCTATCCTCTATCCTATCCTATCCTCTATCCTATCCTATCTTCTAACCTATCCTACCCTCTATCCTATCAAATCCCCTACCCTATCCTCTGTCCTATCCTATCCTCTATCCTATCCTATCCTCTATCCTATCCTGTCGTCTATCCTATCCTCTATCCTATCCTATCCTCTATCCTATCCTATCCTCTATCCTCTATCCTATACTATCCTCTATCGTATCCTATCCTCTATCCTATCCTATCGTCTATCCTATCCTCTATCCTATCCTATCCTATCCTCAATCCTATCCTTTCCTGTATCCTATCCAATCCTGTATCCTATCCTGTCCTCTATACTATCCTATCCTCTATCCTATCCTATCATCTATTCTATCTTATCCTCTATCCTATCCTATGATCTATCCTATCCTATCGTCTATCCTATCCTCTATCCTATCCTATTCCTCTATCCTATCCTATCCTCTATCCTTTCCTATCCTCTATCCTATCCTATCCTCTATCCTATCCTATCCTCTATCCTATCAAATCCCCTACCCTATCCTCTGTCCTATCCTATCCTCTATCCTCTATCCTATCCTATCCTCTATCCTATCCTATCCTCTATCCTATCCTATCCTCTATCTTATCCTATCCTCTATCCTATCCTATCCTATCCTCTATCCTATCAAATCCCCTATCCTATCCTCTATCCTATCCTATCCTGTATCCTATCCTATCCTCTATCCTATATCCTCTATTCTATCCTATCCTCTATCCTATCCTATCCTCTATCGTATCCTGTCGTCTATCCTATCCTCTATCCTATCCTATCCTATCCTCCATCCTATCCTATCCTCAATCCTATCCTTTCCTGTATCCTATCCAATCCTGTATCCTATCCTGTCCTCTATACTATCCTATCCTCTATCCTAACCTATCCTCTATCTTGTCCTATCCTCTATCCTATCCTATCTTCTATCCTATCCTATCCTCTATCCTATCCTATCCCCTATCCTATCCTCTGTCCTATCATATCCTCTATCCTATCCTATCCTCTATCCTATCCTATCCTCTATCCTATCCTATCTTCTATCCTATCCTATCCTCTATCCTATCAAATCCCCTACCCTATCCTCTGTCCTATCCTATTCTCTATCCTATCCTATCCTCTATCCTATCCTATCCTCTATCCTCTATCCTATACTATCCTCTATCCTATCCTATCCTCTATCCTCTATCCTATCCTATCCTCTATCCTATCTTATCCTCTATCCTATCCTATCCTCTATCCTATCCTATCTTCTATAATATCCTATCCTCTATCCTATCCTATCCTCTATCCTCTATCCTCTATCCTATCCTATCCTCTATCCTATCCTATCCTCTATCCTATCCTGTCGTCTATCCTATCCTCTATCCTATCCTATCCTGTATCCTATCCTATCCTCTATCCTCTATCCTATCCTATCCTCTAACCTATCCTATGATCTATCCTATCCTATCGTCTATGCTATCCTCTATCCTATCCTATTCCTCTATCCTATCCTATCCTCTATCCTATACTATCCTCTATTCTATCCTATCCTCTATCCTATCCTATCCTCTATCCTATCCTATCCTCTATCCTATCAAATCCCCTATCCTATCCTCTATCCTATCCTATCGTATCCTCTATCCTATCCTATCGTCTATCCTATCCTCTATCCTATCCTATCCTCTATCCTATCCTATCCTCTATCCTATCCTATCTTCTATCCTATCCTATCCTCTATCCTATCAAATCCCCTACCCTATCCTCTGTCCTATCCTATCCTCTATCCTATCCTCTATCCTATCCTCTATCCTCTATCCTATCCTATCCTCTATACTATCCTATCCTCTATCCTATCAAATCCCCTACCCTATCCTCTGTCCTATCCTATCCTCTATCCTATCCTATCCTCTATCCTATCCTATCCTCTATCCTATCCTATCCTCTATCCTATCCTATCCTCTATCCTATCATATCCTCTATCCTATCCTATCCTCTATCCTCTATCCTATACTATCCTCTATCCTATCCTATCCTCTATCCTATCCTATCGTCTATCCTATCCTCTATCCTATCCTATCCTCTATCCTATCAAATCCCCTACCCTATCCTCTGTCCTATCCTATCCTCTATCCTCTATCCTATCCTATCCTCTATCCTATCCTATCCTCTATCCTATCCTATCCTCTATCTTATCCTATCCTCTATCCTATCCTATCCTCTATCCTATCCTATACTCTATCCTATCAAATCCCCTATCCTATCCTCTATCCTATCCTATCCTGTATCCTATCCTATCCTCTATCCTCTATCCTCTATCCTATCCTATCCTCTATCCTATCCTATCCTCTATCCTATCCTGTCGTCTATCCTATCCTCTATCCTATCCTATCCTATCCTCCATCCTATCCTATCCTTAATCCTATCCTTTCCTGTATCCTATCCAATCCTGTATCCTATCCTGACCTCTATACTATCCTATCCTCTATCCTAACCTATCCTCTATCTTATCCAATCCTCTATCCTATCCTATCCTCTATCGTATCAAATCCCCTATCCTATCCTCTGTCCTATCATATCCTCTATCCTATCCTATCATCTATCCTATCCTATCCTCTATCCTATCCTATCGTCTATCCTATCCTCTATCCTATCTTATCCTCTATCCTATCCTATCCTCTATCCTATCCTATCTTCTATCCTATCCTATCCTCTATCCTATCAAATCCCCTACCCTATCCTCTGTCCTATCCTATCCTCTATCCTATCCTATCCTCTATCCTATCCTATCCTCTATCCTCTATCCTATACTATCCTCTATCCTATCCTATCCTCTAACCTATCCTATCTTCTATCCTATCCTATCCTCTATCCTATCAAATCCCCTACCCTATCCTCTGTCCTATCCTATCCTCTATCCTATCCTCTATCCTATCCTCTATCCTCTATCCTATCCTATCCTTTATACTATATTATCGTCTATCCTATCCTCTATCCTATCCTATCCTCAATCCTATCCTTTCCTGTATCCTATCCAATCCTGTATCCTATCCTGTCCTCTATTCTATCCTACGTTCTATCCTATCCTATCCTCTATCCTATCCTATTCTCTAGCCTATCCTATGCTCTATCCTATCCTATCGTCTATCCTATCTTCTATCCTATCCTATCAAATCCCCTATCCTATCCTCTGTCCTATCCTATCCTCTATCCTTTCCTATCCTCTATCCTATCCTCTATCCTATCCTATCCTCTATCCTATCCTTTCCTCTATCCTATCCTATCTTCTATCCTATCCTATCCTCTATCCTATCAAATCCCCTACCCTATCCTATCCTCTATCCTATCAAATCCCCTACCCTATCCTCTGTCCTATCCTATCCTCTATCCTATCCTCTATCCTATCCTCTATCCTCTATCCTATCCTATCCTCTATACTATCCTATCGTCTATCCTATCCTCTATCCTATCCTATCCTCAATCCTATCCTTTCCTGTATCCTATCCAATCCTGTATCCTATCCTGTCCTCTATTCTATCCTACGTTCTATCCTATCCTATCCTCTATCCTATCCTATTCTCTATCCTATCCTATGCTCTATCCTATCGTATCGTCTATCCTATCTTCTATCCTATCCTATCAAATCCCCTATCCTATCCTCTGTCCTATCCTATCCTCTATCCTTTCCTATCCTCTATCCTATCCTCTATCCTATCCTATCCTCTATCCTATCTTATCCTCTATCCTATCCTATCCTCTATCCTATCCTATCATCTATCCTCTATCCTATCCTATCTTCTATCCTATCCTATCATCTATCCTATCAAATCCCCTATCCTATCCTCTATCCTATCCTATCATCTATCCTCTATCCTATCCAATCCTCTATCCTATCCTATCCTCTATCCTATCAAATCCCCTGTCCTATCCTCTGTCCTATCCTATCCTCTATCCTATCCTATCCTCTATCCTATCCTATCCTCTATCCTATCCTATCCTCTATCCTATCCTATCATCTATCCTATCCTATCCTATCCTATCCTCAATCCTATCCTTTCCTGTATCCTATCCAATCCTGTATCCTATCCTGTCCTCTATACTATCCTATCCTCTATCCTATCCTATCCTCTATTCTATCTTATCCTCTATCCTATCCTATGATCTATCCTATCCTATCGTCTATCCTATCCTCTATCCTATCCTATTCCTCTATCCTATCCTATCCTCTATCCTATCCTATCCTCTATCCTATCCTATCCTCTATCCTATCCTATCCTCTATCCTATCCTATCCTCTATCCTATCCTATCCTCTATCCTATCAAATCCCCTACCCTATCCTCTGTCCTATCCTATCCTCTATCCTCTATCCTATCCTATCCTCTATCCTATCCTATCCTCTATCCTATCAAATCCCCTATCCTATCCTCTGTCCTATCCTATCCTCTATCCTATCCTCTATCCTATCCTATCCTCTATCCTATCCTATCCTCCATCCTATCCTATCCTCAATCCTATGCTTTCCTGTATCCTATCCAATCCCGTATCCTATCCTGTCCTCTATACTATCCTATCCTCTATCCTATCCTATCCTCTATTCTATCTTATCCTCTAACCTATCCTATGATCTATCCTATCCTATCGTCTATGCTATCCTCTATCCTATCCTATTCCTCTATCCTATCCTATCCTCTATCCTATACTATCCTCTATTCTATCCTATCCTCTATCCTATCCTATCCTCTATCCTATCCTATCCTCTATCCTATCAAATCCCCTATCCTATCCTCTATCCTATCCTATCATCTATCCTCAATCCTATCCAATCCTCTATCCTATCCTATCCTCTATCCTATCAAATCCCCTATCCTATCCTCTGTCCTATCCTATCCTCTATCCTATCCTATCCTCTATCCTATCGTATCCTCTATCCTATCCTATCCTCTATCCTATCCTATCCTCTATCCTATCCTATCTTCTATCCTATCCTATCCTCTATCCTATCAAATCCCCTACCCTATCCTCTGTCCTATCCTATCCTCTATCCTATCCTCTATCCTATCCTCTATCCTCTATCCTATCCTATCCTCTATACTATCCTATCCTCTATCCTATCAAATCCCCTACCCTATCCTCTGTCCTATCCTATCCTCTATCCTATCCTATCCTCTATCCTATCCTATCCTCTATCCTATCCTATCCTCTATCCTATCCTATCCTCTATCCTATCCTATCCTCTATCCTATCCTATCCTCTATCCTATCCTATCCTCTATCCTATCCTATCCTCTATCCTATCCTATCCTCTATCCTATCCTATCCTCTATCCTCTATCCTATACTATCCTCTATCCTATCCTATCCTCTATCCTATCCTATCGTCTATCCTATCCTCTATCCTATCCTATCCTCTATCCTATCCTATCCTATCCTCAATCCTATCCTTTCCTGTATCCTATCCAATCCTGTATCCTATCGTGTCCTCTATACTATCCTATCCTCTATCCTATCCTATCCTCTATTCTATCTTATCCTCTATCCTATCCTATGATCTATCCTATCCTATCGTCTATCCTATCCTCTATCCTATCCTATTCCTCTATCCTATCCTATCCTATCCTCTATCCTATACTATCCTCTATCGTATCCTATCCTCTATCCTATCCTATCGTCTATCCTATCCTCTATCCTATCCTATTCCTCTATCCTATCCTATCCTCTATCCTTTCCTATCCTCTATCCTATCCTATCCTCTATCCTATCCTATCCTCTATCCTATCAAATCCCCTACCCTATCCTCTGTCCTATCCTATCCTCTATCCTCTATCCTATCCTATCCTCTATCCTATCCTATCCTCTATCCTATCCTATCCTCTATCTTATCCTATCCTCTATCCAATCCTATCCTATCCTCTATCCTATCAAATCCCCTATCCTATCCTCTATCCTATCCTATCCTGTATCCTATCCTATCCTCTATCCTATATCCTCTATCCTATCCTATCCTCTATCCTATCCTATCCTCTATCGTATCCTGTCGTCTATCCTATCCTCTATCCTATCCTATCCTATCCTCCATCCTATCCTATCCTCAATCCTATCCTTTCCTGTATCCTATCCAATCCTGTATCCTATCCTGTCCTCTATACTATCCTATCCTCTATGCTAACCTATCCTCTATCTTGTCCTATCCTCTATCCTATCCTATCTTCTATCCTATCCTATCCTCTATCCTATCCTATCATCTATCCTCTATCCTATCCAATCCTCTATCCTATCCTATCCTCTATCCTATCAAATCCCCTATCCTATCCTCTGTCCTATCATATCCTCTATCCTATCCTATCATCTATCCTATCCTATCCTCTATCCTATCCTATCGTCTATCCTATCCTCTATCCTATCCTATCCTCTATCCTATCCTATCCTCTATCCTATCCTATCCTCTATCCTATCAAATCCCCTATCCTATCCTCTATCCTATCCTATCATCTATCCTCAATCCTATCCAATCCTCTATCCTATCCTATCCTCTATCCTATCAAATCCCCTATCCTATCCTCTGTCCTATCCTATCCTCTATCCTATCCTATCCTCTATCCTATCGTATCCTCTATCCTATCCTATCGTCTATCCTATCCTCTATCCTATCCTATCCTCTATCCTATCCTATCCTCTATCCTATCCTATCTTCTATCCTATCCTATCCTCTATCCTATCAAATCCCCTACCCTATCCTCTGTCCTATCCTATCCTCTATCCTATCCTCTATCCTATCCTCTATCCTCTATCCTATCCTATCCTCTATACTATCCTATCCTCTATCCTATCAAATCCCCTACCCTATCCTCTGTCCTATCCTATCCTCTATCCTATCCTATCCTCTATCCTATCCTATCCTCTATCCTATCCTATCCTCTATCCTATCCTATCCTCTATCCTATCCTATCCTCTATCCTATCCTATCCTCCATCCTATCCTATCCTCTATCCTATCCTATCCTCTATCCTATCCTATCATATATCCTATCCTATCCTCTATCCTATCCTATCGTCTATCCTATCCTCTATCCTATCCTATCGTCTATCCTATCCTCTATCCTATCCTATCCTCTATCCTATCCTATCCTCTATCCTATCCTATCTTCTAACCTATCCTACCCTCTATCCTATCAAATCCCCTACCCTATCCTCTGTCCTATCCTATCCTCTATCCTATCCTATCCTCTATCCTATCCTGTCGTCTATCCTATCCTCTATCCTATCCTATCCTCTATCCTATCCTATCCTCTATCCTCTATCCTATACTATCCTCTATCGTATCCTATCCTCTATCCTATCCTATCGTCTATCCTATCCTCTATCCTATCCTATCCTATCCTCAATCCTATCCTTTCCTGTATCCTATCCAATCCTGTATCCTATCCTGTCCTCTATACTATCCTATCCTCTATCCTATCCTATCATCTATTCTATCTTATCCTCTATCCTATCCTATGATCTATCCTATCCTATCGTCTATCCTATCCTCTATCCTATCCTATTCCTCTATCCTATCCTATCCTCTATCCTTTCCTATCCTCTATCCTATCCTATCCTCTATCCTATCCTATCCTCTATCCTATCAAATCCCCTACCCTATCCTCTGTCCTATCCTATCCTCTATCCTCTATCCTATCCTATCCTCTATCCTATCCTATCCTCTATCCTATCCTATCCTCTATCCTATCCTATCCTCTATCTTATCCTATCCTCTATCCTATCCTATCCTATCCTCTATCCTATCAAATCCCCTATCCTATCCTCTATCCTATCCTATCCTGTATCCTATCCTATCCTCTATCCTATATCCTCTATTCTATCCTATCCTCTATCCTATCCTATCCTCTATCGTATCCTGTCGTCTATCCTATCCTCTATCCTATCCTATCCTATCCTCCATCCTATCCTATCCTCAATCCTATCCTTTCCTGTATCCTATCCAATCCTGTATCCTATCCTGTCCTCTATACTATCCTATCCTCTATCCTAACCTATCCTCTATCTTGTCCTATCCTCTATCCTATCCTATCTTCTATCCTATCCTATCCTCTATCCTATCCTATCCCCTATCCTATCCTCTGTCCTATCATATCCTCTATCCTATCCTATCCTCTATCCTATCCTATCCTCTATCCTATCCTATCTTCTATCCTATCCTATCCTCTATCCTATCAAATCCCCTACCCTATCCTCTGTCCTATCCTATTCTCTATCCTATCCTATCCTCTATCCTATCCTATCCTCTATCCTCTATCCTATACTATCCTCTATCCTATCCTATCCTCTATCCTCTATCCTATCCTATCCTCTATCCTATCTTATCCTCTATCCTATCCTATCCTCTATCCTATCCTATCTTCTATAATATCCTATCCTCTATCCTATCCTATCCTCTATCCTCTATCCTCTATCCTATCCTATCCTCTATCCTATCCTATCCTCTATCCTATCCTGTCGTCTATCCTATCCTCTATCCTATCCTATCCTGTATCCTATCCTATCCTCTATCCTCTATCCTATCCTATCCTCTAACCTATCCTATGATCTATCCTATCCTATCGTCTATGCTATCCTCTATCCTATCCTATTCCTCTATCCTATCCTATCCTCTATCCTATACTATCCTCTATTCTATCCTATCCTCTATCCTATCCTATCCTCTATCCTATCCTATCCTCTATCCTATCAAATCCCCTATCCTATCCTCTATCCTATCCTATCATCTATCCTCAATCCTATCCAATCCTCTATCCTATCCTATCCTCTATCCTATCAAATCCCCTATCCTATCCTCTGTCCTATCCTATCCTCTATCCTATCCTATCCTCTATCCTATCGTATCCTCTATCCTATCCTATCGTCTATCCTATCCTCTATCCTATCCTATCCTCTATCCTATCCTATCCTCTATCCTATCCTATCTTCTATCCTATCCTATCCTCTATCCTATCAAATCCCCTACCCTATCCTCTGTCCTATCCTATTCTCTATCCTATCCTATCCTCTATCCTATCCTATCCTCTATCCTATCCTATCCTCTATCCTATCCTATCCTCTATCCTATCATATCCTCTATCCTATCCTATCCTCTATCCTCTATCCTATACTATCCTCTATCCTATCCTATCCTCTATCCTATCCTATCGTCTATCCTATCCTCTATCCTATCCTATCCTCTATCCTATCAAATCCCCTACCCTATCCTCTGTCCTATCCTATCCTCTATCCTCTATCCTATCCTATCCTCTATCCTATCCTATCCTCTATCCTATCCTATCCTCTATCTTATCCTATCCTCTATCCTATCCTATCCTCTATCCTATCCTATACTCTATCCTATCAAATCCCCTATCCTATCCTCTATCCTATCCTATCCTGTATCCTATCCTATCCTCTATCCTCTATCCTCTATCCTATCCTATCCTCTATCCTATCCTATCCTCTATCCTATCCTGTCGTCTATCCTATCCTCTATCCTATCCTATCCTATCCTCCATCCTATCCTATCCTTAATCCTATCCTTTCCTGTATCCTATCCAATCCTGTATCCTATCCTGACCTCTATACTATCCTATCCTCTATCCTAACCTATCCTCTATCTTATCCAATCCTCTATCCTATCCTATCCTCTATCGTATCAAATCCCCTATCCTATCCTCTGTCCTATCATATCCTCTATCCTATCCTATCATCTATCCTATCCTATCCTCTATCCTATCCTATCGTCTATCCTATCCTCTATCCTATCTTATCCTCTATCCTATCCTATCCTCTATCCTATCCTATCTTCTATCCTATCCTATCCTCTATCCTATCAAATCCCCTACCCTATCCTCTGTCCTATCCTATCCTCTATCCTATCCTATCCTCTATCCTATCCTATCCTCTATCCTCTATCCTATACTATCCTCTATCCTATCCTATCCTCTAACCTATCCTATCTTCTATCCTATCCTATCCTCTATCCTATCAAATCCCCTACCCTATCCTCTGTCCTATCCTATCCTCTATCCTATCCTCTATCCTATCCTCTATCCTCTATCCTATCCTATCCTTTATACTATATTATCGTCTATCCTATCCTCTATCCTATCCTATCCTCAATCCTATCCTTTCCTGTATCCTATCCAATCCTGTATCCTATCCTGTCCTCTATTCTATCCTACGTTCTATCCTATCCTATCCTCTATCCTATCCTATTCTCTAGCCTATCCTATGCTCTATCCTATCCTATCGTCTATCCTATCTTCTATCCTATCCTATCAAATCCCCTATCCTATCCTCTGTCCTATCCTATCCTCTATCCTTTCCTATCCTCTATCCTATCCTCTATCCTATCCTATCCTCTATCCTATCCTTTCCTCTATCCTATCCTATCTTCTATCCTATCCTATCCTCTATCCTATCAAATCCCCTACCCTATCCTATCCTCTATCCTATCAAATCCCCTACCCTATCCTCTGTCCTATCCTATCCTCTATCCTATCCTCTATCCTATCCTCTATCCTCTATCCTATCCTATCCTCTATACTATCCTATCGTCTATCCTATCCTCTATCCTATCCTATCCTCAATCCTATCCTTTCCTGTATCCTATCCAATCCTGTATCCTATCCTGTCCTCTATTCTATCCTACGTTCTATCCTATCCTATCCTCTATCCTATCCTATTCTCTATCCTATCCTATGCTCTATCCTATCGTATCGTCTATCCTATCTTCTATCCTATCCTATCAAATCCCCTATCCTATCCTCTGTCCTATCCTATCCTCTATCCTTTCCTATCCTCTATCCTATCCTCTATCCTATCCTATCCTCTATCCTATCTTATCCTCTATCCTATCCTATCCTCTATCCTATCCTATCATCTATCCTCTATCCTATCCTATCTTCTATCCTATCCTATCATCTATCCTATCAAATCCCCTATCCTATCCTCTATCCTATCCTATCATCTATCCTCTATCCTATCCAATCCTCTATCCTATCCTATCCTCTATCCTATCAAATCCCCTGTCCTATCCTCTGTCCTATCCTATCCTCTATCCTATCCTATCCTCTATCCTATCCTATCCTCTATCCTATCCTATCCTCTATCCTATCCTATCCTCTATCCTATCCTATCCTATCCTATCCTCAATCCTATCCTTTCCTGTATCCTATCCAATCCTGTATCCTATCCTGTCCTCTATACTATCCTATCCTCTATCCTATCCTATCCTCTATTCTATCTTATCCTCTATCCTATCCTATGATCTATCCTATCCTATCGTCTATCCTATCCTCTATCCTATCCTATTCCTCTATCCTATCCTATCCTCTATCCTATCCTATCCTCTATCCTATCCTATCCTCTATCCTATCCTATCCTCTATCCTATCAAATCCCCTATCCTATCCTCTGTCCTATCATATCCTCTATCCTATCCTATCATCTATCCTATCCTATCCTCTATCCTATCCTATCGTCTATCCTATCCTCTATCCTATCCTATCCTCTATCCTATCCTATCCTCTATCCTATCCTATCCTCTATCCTATCAAATCCCCTATCCTATCCTCTATCCTATCCTATCATCTATCCTCAATCCTATCCAATCCTCTATCCTATCCTATCCTCTATCCTATCAAATCCCCTATCCTATCCTCTGTCCTATCCTATCCTCTATCCTATCCTATCCTCTATCCTATCGTATCCTCTATCCTATCCTATCGTCTATCCTATCCTCTATCCTATCCTATCCTCTATCCTATCCTATCCTCTATCCTATCCTATCTTCTATCCTATCCTATCCTCTATCCTATCAAATCCCCTACCCTATCCTCTGTCCTATCCTATCCTCTATCCTATCCTATCCTCTATCCTATCCTATCCTCTATCCTATCAAATCCCCTATCCTATCCTCTATCCTATCCTATCATCTATCCTCAATCCTATCCAATCCTCTATCCTATCCTATCCTCTATCCTATCAAATCCCCTATCCTATCCTCTGTCCTATCCTATCCTCTATCCTATCCTATCCTCTATCCTATCGTATCCTCTATCCTATCCTATCGTCTATCCTATCCTCTATCCTATCCTATCCTCTATCCTATCCTATCCTCTATCCTATCCTATCTTCTATCCTTTCCTATCCTCTATCCTATCCTCTATCCTATCCTATCCTCTATCCTATCTTATCCTCTATCCTATCCTATCCTCTATCCTATCCTATCATCTATCCTCTATCCTATCCTATCTTCTATCCTATCCTATCATCTATCCTATCAAATCCCCTATCCTATCCTCTATCCTATCCTATCATCTATCCTCTATCCTATCCAATCCTCTATCCTATCCTATCCTCTATCCTATCAAATCCCCTGTCCTATCCTCTGTCCTATCCTATCCTCTATCCTATCCTATCCTCTATCCTATCCTATCCTCTATCCTATCCTATCCTCTATCCTATCCTATCCTCTATCCTATCCTATCCTATCCTATCCTCAATCCTATCCTTTCCTGTATCCTATCCAATCCTGTATCCTATCCTGTCCTCTATACTATCCTATCCTCTATCCTATCCTATCCTCTATTCTATCTTATCCTCTATCCTATCCTATGATCTATCCTATCCTATCGTCTATCCTATCCTCTATCCTATCCTATTCCTCTATCCTATCCTATCCTCTATCCTATCCTATCCTCTATCCTATCCTATCCTCTATCCTATCCTATCCTCTATCCTATCAAATCCCCTATCCTATCCTCTGTCCTATCATATCCTCTATCCTATCCTATCATCTATCCTATCCTATCCTCTATCCTATCCTATCGTCTATCCTATCCTCTATCCTATCCTATCCTCTATCCTATCCTATCCTCTATCCTATCCTATCCTCTATCCTATCAAATCCCCTATCCTATCCTCTATCCTATCCTATCATCTATCCTCAATCCTATCCAATCCTCTATCCTATCCTATCCTCTATCCTATCAAATCCCCTATCCTATCCTCTGTCCTATCCTATCCTCTATCCTATCCTATCCTCTATCCTATCGTATCCTCTATCCTATCCTATCGTCTATCCTATCCTCTATCCTATCCTATCCTCTATCCTATCCTATCCTCTATCCTATCCTATCTTCTATCCTATCCTATCCTCTATCCTATCAAATCCCCTACCCTATCCTCTGTCCTATCCTATCCTCTATCCTATCCTCTATCCTATCCTCTATCCTCTATCCTATCCTATCCTCTATACTATCCTATCCTCTATCCTATCAAATCCCCTACCCTATCCTCTGTCCTATCCTATCCTCTATCCTATCCTATCCTCTATCCTATCCTATCCTCTATCCTATCCTATCCTCTATCCTATCCTATCCTCTATCCTATCCTATCCTCTATCCTATCCTATCCTCCATCCTATCCTATCCTCTATCCTATCCTATCCTCTATCCTATCCTATCATATATCCTATCCTATCCTCTATCCTATCCTATCGTCTATCCTATCCTCTATCCTATCCTATCGTCTATCCTATCCTCTATCCTATCCTATCCTCTATCCTATCCTATCCTCTATCCTATCCTATCTTCTAACCTATCCTACCCTCTATCCTATCAAATCCCCTACCCTATCCTCTGT
Organism: Halictus rubicundus; assembly: GCF_050948215.1. Classification (NCBI taxonomy): domain Eukaryota; kingdom Metazoa; phylum Arthropoda; class Insecta; order Hymenoptera; family Halictidae; genus Halictus; species Halictus rubicundus. The sequence continues at coordinate 26,695 of NW_027489368.1, forward strand.
CCTATCCTATCCTCTATCCTATCCTATCCTCTATCCTATCCTGTCGTCTATCCTATCCTCTATCCTATCCTATCCTCTATCCTATCCTATCCTCTATCCTCTATCCTATACTATCCTCTATCGTATCCTATCCTCTATCCTATCCTATCGTCTATCCTATCCTCTATCCTATCCTATCCTATCCTCAATCCTATCCTTTCCTGTATCCTATCCAATCCTGTATCCTATCCTGTCCTCTATACTATCCTATCCTCTATCCTATCCTATCATCTATTCTATCTTATCCTCTATCCTATCCTATGATCTATCCTATCCTATCGTCTATCCTATCCTCTATCCTATCCTATTCCTCTATCCTATCCTATCCTCTATCCTTTCCTATCCTCTATCCTATCCTATCCTCTATCCTATCCTATCCTCTATCCTATCAAATCCCCTACCCTATCCTCTGTCCTATCCTATCCTCTATCCTCTATCCTATCCTATCCTCTATCCTATCCTATCCTCTATCCTATCCTATCCTCTATCTTATCCTATCCTCTATCCTATCCTATCCTATCCTCTATCCTATCAAATCCCCTATCCTATCCTCTATCCTATCCTATCCTGTATCCTATCCTATCCTCTATCCTATATCCTCTATTCTATCCTATCCTCTATCCTATCCTATCCTCTATCTTGTCCTATCCTCTATCCTATCCTATCTTCTATCCTATCCTATCCTCTATCCTATCCTATCCCCTATCCTATCCTTTCCTGTATCCTATCCAATCCTGTATCCTATCCTGTCCTCTATACTATCCTATCCTCTATCCTAACCTATCCTCTATCTTGTCCTATCCTCTATCCTATCCTATCTTCTATCCTATCCTATCCTCTATCCTATCCTATCCCCTATCCTATCCTCTGTCCTATCATATCCTCTATCCTATCCTATCCTCTATCCTATCCTATCCTCTATCCTATCCTATCTTCTATCCTATCCTATCCTCTATCCTATCAAATCCCCTACCCTATCCTCTGTCCTATCCTATTCTCTATCCTATCCTATCCTCTATCCTATCCTATCCTCTATCCTCTATCCTATACTATCCTCTATCCTATCCTATCCTCTATCCTCTATCCTATCCTATCCTCTATCCTATCTTATCCTCTATCCTATCCTATCCTCTATCCTATCCTATCTTCTATAATATCCTATCCTCTATCCTATCCTATCCTGTATCCTATCCTATCCTCTATCCTCTATCCTATCCTATCCTCTAACCTATAATATGATCTATCCTATCCTATCGTCTATGCTATCCTCTATCCTATCCTATTCCTCTATCCTATCCTATCCTCTATCCTATACTATCCTCTATTCTATCCTATCCTCTATCCTATCCTATCCTCTATCCTATCCTATCCTCTATCCTATCAAATCCCCTATCCTATCCTCTATCCTATCCTATCATCTATCCTCAATCCTATCCAATCCTCTATCCTATCCTATCCTCTATCCTATCAAATCCCCTATCCTATCCTCTGTCCTATCCTATCCTCTATCCTATCCTATCCTCTATCCTATCGTATCCTCTATCCTATCCTATCGTCTATCCTATCCTCTATCCTATCCTATCCTCTATCCTATCCTATCCTCTATCCTATCCTATCTTCTATCCTATCCTATCCTCTATCCTATCAAATCCCCTACCCTATCCTCTGTCCTATCCTATCCTCTATCCTATCCTCTATCCTATCCTCTATCCTCTATCCTATCCTATCCTCTATACTATCCTATCCTCTATCCTATCAAATCCCCTACCCTATCCTCTGTCCTATCCTATCCTCTATCCTATCCTATCCTCTATCCTATCCTATCCTCTATCCTATCCTATCCTCTATCCTATCCTATCCTCTATCCTATCATATCCTCTATCCTATCCTATCCTCTATCCTCTATCCTATACTATCCTCTATCCTATCCTATCCTCTATCCTATCCTATCGTCTATCCTATCCTCTATCCTATCCTATCCTCTATCCTATCAAATCCCCTACCCTATCCTCTGTCCTATCCTATCCTCTATCCTCTATCCTATCCTATCCTCTATCCTATCCTATCCTCTATCCTATCCTATCCTCTATCTTATCCTATCCTCTATCCTATCCTATCCTCTATCCTATCCTATACTCTATCCTATCAAATCCCCTATCCTATCCTCTATCCTATCCTATCCTGTATCCTATCCTATCCTCTATCCTCTATCCTCTATCCTATCCTATCCTCTATCCTATCCTATCCTCTATCCTATCCTGTCGTCTATCCTATCCTCTATCCTATCCTATCCTATCCTCCATCCTATCCTATCCTTAATCCTATCCTTTCCTGTATCCTATCCAATCCTGTATCCTATCCTGACCTCTATACTATCCTATCCTCTATCCTAACCTATCCTCTATCTTATCCAATCCTCTATCCTATCCTATCCTCTATCGTATCAAATCCCCTATCCTATCCTCTGTCCTATCATATCCTCTATCCTATCCTATCATCTATCCTATCCTATCCTCTATCCTATCCTATCGTCTATCCTATCCTCTATCCTATCTTATCCTCTATCCTATCCTATCCTCTATCCTATCCTATCTTCTATCCTATACTATCCTCTATCCTATCAAATCCCCTACCCTATCCTCTGTCCTATCCTATCCTCTATCCTATCCTATCCTCTATCCTATCCTATCCTCTATCCTCTATCCTATACTATCCTCTATCCTATCCTATCCTCTAACCTATCCTATCTTCTATCCTATCCTATCCTCTATCCTATCAAATCCCCTACCCTATCCTCTGTCCTATCCTATCCTCTATCCTATCCTCTATCCTATCCTCTATCCTCTATCCTATCCTATCCTTTATACTATATTATCGTCTATCCTATCCTCTATCCTATCCTATCCTCAATCCTATCCTTTCCTGTATCCTATCCAATCCTGTATCCTATCCTGTCCTCTATTCTATCCTACGTTCTATCCTATCCTATCCTCTATCCTATCCTATTCTCTAGCCTATCCTATGCTCTATCCTATCCTATCGTCTATCCTATCTTCTATCCTATCCTATCAAATCCCCTATCCTATCCTCTGTCCTATCCTATCCTCTATCCTTTCCTATCCTCTATCCTATCCTCTATCCTATCCTATCCTCTATCCTATCCTTTCCTCTATCCTATCCTATCTTCTATCCTATCCTATCCTCTATCCTATCAAATCCCCTACCCTATCCTATCCTCTATCCTATCAAATCCCCTACCCTATCCTCTGTCCTATCCTATCCTCTATCCTATCCTCTATCCTATCCTCTATCCTCTATCCTATCCTATCCTCTATACTATCCTATCGTCTATCCTATCCTCTATCCTATCCTATCCTCAATCCTATCCTTTCCTGTATCCTATCCAATCCTGTATCCTATCCTGTCCTCTATTCTATCCTACGTTCTATCCTATCCTATCCTCTATCCTATCCTATTCTCTATCCTATCCTATGCTCTATCCTATCGTATCGTCTATCCTATCTTCTATCCTATCCTATCAAATCCCCTATCCTATCCTCTGTCCTATCCTATCCTCTATCCTTTCCTATCCTCTATCCTATCCTCTATCCTATCCTATCCTCTATCCTATCTTATCCTCTATCCTATCCTATCCTCTATCCTATCCTATCATCTATCCTCTATCCTATCCTATCTTCTATCCTATCCTATCATCTATCCTATCAAATCCCCTATCCTATCCTCTATCCTATCCTATCATCTATCCTCTATCCTATCCAATCCTCTATCCTATCCTATCCTCTATCCTATCAAATCCCCTGTCCTATCCTCTGTCCTATCCTATCCTCTATCCTATCCTATCCTCTATCCTATCCTATCCTCTATCCTATCCTATCCTCTATCCTATCCTATCCTCTATCCTATCCTATCCTATCCTATCCTCAATCCTATCCTTTCCTGTATCCTATCCAATCCTGTATCCTATCCTGTCCTCTATACTATCCTATCCTCTATCCTATCCTATCCTCTATTCTATCTTATCCTCTATCCTATCCTATGATCTATCCTATCCTATCGTCTATCCTATCCTCTATCCTATCCTATTCCTCTATCCTATCCTATCCTCTATCCTATCCTATCCTCTATCCTATCCTATCCTCTATCCTATCCTATCCTCTATCCTATCCTATCCTCTATCCTATCCTATCCTCTATCCTATCAAATCCCCTACCCTATCCTCTGTCCTATCCTATCCTCTATCCTCTATCCTATCCTATCCTCTATCCTATCCTATCCTCTATCCTATCAAATCCCCTATCCTATCCTCTGTCCTATCCTATCCTCTATCCTATCCTCTATCCTATCCTATCCTCTATCCTATCCTATCCTCCATCCTATCCTATCCTCAATCCTATGCTTTCCTGTATCCTATCCAATCCCGTATCCTATCCTGTCCTCTATACTATCCTATCCTCTATCCTATCCTATCCTCTATTCTATCTTATCCTCTAACCTATCCTATGATCTATCCTATCCTATCGTCTATGCTATCCTCTATCCTATCCTATTCCTCTATCCTATCCTATCCTCTATCCTATACTATCCTCTATTCTATCCTATCCTCTATCCTATCCTATCCTCTATCCTATCCTATCCTCTATCCTATCAAATCCCCTATCCTATCCTCTATCCTATCCTATCATCTATCCTCAATCCTATCCAATCCTCTATCCTATCCTATCCTCTATCCTATCAAATCCCCTATCCTATCCTCTGTCCTATCCTATCCTCTATCCTATCCTATCCTCTATCCTATCGTATCCTCTATCCTATCCTATCCTCTATCCTATCCTATCCTCTATCCTATCCTATCTTCTATCCTATCCTATCCTCTATCCTATCAAATCCCCTACCCTATCCTCTGTCCTATCCTATCCTCTATCCTATCCTCTATCCTATCCTCTATCCTCTATCCTATCCTATCCTCTATACTATCCTATCCTCTATCCTATCAAATCCCCTACCCTATCCTCTGTCCTATCCTATCCTCTATCCTATCCTATCCTCTATCCTATCCTATCCTCTATCCTATCCTATCCTCTATCCTATCCTATCCTCTATCCTATCCTATCCTCTATCCTATCCTATCCTCTATCCTATCCTATCCTCTATCCTATCCTATCCTCTATCCTATCCTATCCTCTATCCTCTATCCTATACTATCCTCTATCCTATCCTATCCTCTATCCTATCCTATCGTCTATCCTATCCTCTATCCTATCCTATCCTCTATCCTATCCTATCCTATCCTCAATCCTATCCTTTCCTGTATCCTATCCAATCCTGTATCCTATCGTGTCCTCTATACTATCCTATCCTCTATCCTATCCTATCCTCTATTCTATCTTATCCTCTATCCTATCCTATGATCTATCCTATCCTATCGTCTATCCTATCCTCTATCCTATCCTATTCCTCTATCCTATCCTATCCTATCCTCTATCCTATACTATCATCTATCGTATCCTATCCTCTATCCTATCCTATCGTCTATCCTATCCTCTATCCTATCCTATTCCTCTATCCTATCCTATCCTCTATCCTTTCCTATCCTCTATCCTATCCTATCCTCTATCCTATCCTATCCTCTATCCTATCAAATCCCCTACCCTATCCTCTGTCCTATCCTATCCTCTATCCTCTATCCTATCCTATCCTCTATCCTATCCTATCCTCTATCCTATCCTATCCTCTATCCTATATCCTCTATCCTATCCTATCCTCTATCCTATCCTATCCTCTATCGTATCCTGTCGTCTATCCTATCCTCTATCCTATCCTATCCTATCCTCCATCCTATCCTATCCTCAATCCTATCCTTTCCTGTATCCTATCCAATCCTGTATCCTATCCTGTCCTCTATACTATCCTATCCTCTATCCTAACCTATCCTCTATCTTGTCCTATCCTCTATCCTATCCTATCTTCTATCCTATCCTATCCTCTATCCTATCCTATCATCTATCCTCTATCCTATCCAATCCTCTATCCTATCCTATCCTCTATCCTATCAAATCCCCTATCCTATCCTCTGTCCTATCATATCCTCTATCCTATCCTATCATCTATCCTATCCTATCCTCTATCCTATCCTATCGTCTATCCTATCCTCTATCCTATCCTATCCTCTATCCTATCCTATCCTCTATCCTATCCTATCCTCTATCCTATCAAATGCCCTATCCTATCCTCTATCCTATCCTATCATCTATCCTCAATCCTATCCAATCCTCTATCCTATCCTATCCTCTATCCTATCAAATCCCCTATCCTATCCTCTGTCCTATCCTATCCTCTATCCTATCCTATCCTCTATCCTATCGTATCCTCTATCCTATCCTATCGTCTATCCTATCCTCTATCCTATCCTATCCTCTATCCTATCCTATCCTCTATCCTATCCTATCTTCTATCCTATCCTATCCTCTATCCTATCAAATCCCCTACCCTATCCTCTGTCCTATCCTATCCTCTATCCTATCCTCTATCCTATCCTCTATCCTCTATCCTATCCTATCCTCTATACTATCCTATCCTCTATCCTATCAAATCCCCTACCCTATCCTCTGTCCTATCCTATCCTCTATCCTATCCTATCCTCTATCCTATCCTATCCTCTATCCTATCCTATCCTCTATCCTATCCTATCCTCTATCCTATCCTATCCTCTATCCTATCCTATCCTCTATCCTCTATCCTATACTATCCTCTATCCTATCCTATCCTCTATCCTATCCTATCGTCTATCCTATCCTCTATCCTATCCTATCCTCTATCCTATCAAATCCCCTACCCTATCCTCTGTCCTATCCTATCCTCTATCCTCTATCCTATCCTATCCTCTATCCTATCCTATCCTCTATCCTATCCTATCCTCTATCTTATCCTATCCTCTATCCTATCCTATCCTCTATCCTATCCTATACTCTATCCTATCAAATCCCCTATCCTATCCTCTATCCTATCCTATCCTGTATCCTATCCTATCCTCTATCCTCTATCCTCTATCCTATCCTATCCTCTATCCTATCCTATCCTCTATCCTATCCTGTCGTCTATCCTATCCTCTATCCTATCCTATCCTCTATCCTATCCTCTATCCTATCCTCTATCCTCTATCCTATCCTATCCTCTATACTATCCTATCCTCTATCCTATCAAATCCCCTACCCTATCCTCTGTCCTATCCTATCCTCTATCCTATCCTATCCTCTATCCTATCCTATCCTCTATCCTATCCTATCCTCTATCCTATCCTATCCTCTATCCTATCCTATCCTCTATCCTATCCTATCCTCTATCCTATCCTATCCTCTATCCTATCCTATCCTCTATCCTATCCTATCCTCTATCCTCTATCCTATACTATCCTCTATCCTATCCTATCCTCTATCCTATCCTATCGTCTATCCTATCCTCTATCCTATCCTATCCTCTATCCTATCCTATCCTATCCTCAATCCTATCCTTTCCTGTATCCTATCCAATCCTGTATCCTATCGTGTCCTCTATACTATCCTATCCTCTATCCTATCCTATACTCTATTCTATCTTATCCTCTATCCTATCCTATGATCTATCCTATCCTATCGTCTATCCTATCCTCTATCCTATCCTATTCCTCTATCCTATCCTATCCTATCCTCTATCCTATACTATCCTCTATCGTATCCTATCCTCTATCCTATCCTATCCTCTATCTTATCCTATCCTCTATCCAATCCTATCCTATCCTCTATCCTATCAAATCCCCTATCCTATCCTCTATCCTATCCTATCCTGTATCCTATCCTATCCTCTATCCTATATCCTCTATCCTATCCTATCCTCTATCCTATCCTATCCTCTATCGTATCCTGTCGTCTATCCTATCCTCTATCCTATCCTATCCTATCCTCCATCCTATCCTATCCTCCATCCTATCCTATCCTCAATCCTATCCTTTCCTGTATCCTATCCAATCCTGTATCCTATCCTGTCCTCTATACTATCCTATCCTCTATCCTAACCTATCCTCTATCTTGTCCTATCCTCTATCCTATCCTATCTTCTATCCTATCCTATCCTCTATCCTATCCTATCATCTATCCTCTATCCTATCCAATCCTCTATCCTATCCTATCCTCTATCCTATCAAATCCCCTATCCTATCCTCTGTCCTATCATATCCTCTATCCTATCCTATCATCTATCCTATCCTATCCTCTATCCTATCCTATCGTCTATCCTATCTCTATCCTATCCTATCCTCTATCCTATCCTATCCTCTATCCTATCCTATCCTCTATCCTATCAAATCCCCTATCCTATCCTCTATCCTATCCTATCATCTATCCTCAATCCTATCCAATCCTCTATCCTATCCTATCCTCTATCCTATCAAATCCCCTATCCTATCCTCTGTCCTATCCTATCCTCTATCCTATCCTATCCTCTATCCTATCGTATCCTCTATCCTATCCTATCGTCTATCCTATCCTCTATCCTATCCTATCCTCTATCCTATCCTATCCTCTATCCTATCCTATCTTCTATCCTATCCTATCCTCTATCCTATCAAATCCCCTACCCTATCCTCTGTCCTATCCTATCCTCTATCCTATCCTCTATCCTATCCTCTATCCTATCCTCTATCCTCTATCCTATCCTATCCTCTATACTATCCTATCCTCTATCCTATCAAATCCCCTACCCTATCCTCTGTCCTATCCTATCCTCTGTCCTATCCTATCCTCTATCCTTTCCTATCCTCTATCCTATCCTCTATCCTATCCTATCCTCTATCCTATCTTATCCTCTATCCTATCCTATCCTCTATCCTATCCTATCATCTATCCTCTATCCTATCCTATCTTCTATCCTATCCTATCATCTATCCTATCAAATCCCCTATCCTATCCTCTATCCTATCCTATCATCTATCCTCAATCCTATCCAATCCTCTATCCTATCCTATCCTCTATCCTATCAAATCCCCTATCCTATCCTCTGTCCTATCCTATCCTCTATCCTATCCTATCCTCTATCCTATCGTATCCTCTATCCTATCCTATCCTCTATCCTATCCTATCCTCTATCCTATCCTATCTTCTATCCTATCCTATCCTCTATCCTATCCTCTATCCTATCCTCTATCCTCTATCCTATCCTATCCTCTATACTATCCTATCGTCTATCCTATCCTCTATCCTATCCTATCCTCAATCCTATCCTTTCCTGTATCCTATCCAATCCTGTATCCTATCCTGTCCTCTATTCTATCCTACGTTCTATCCTATCCTATCCTCTATCCTATCCTATTCTCTATCCTATCCTATGCTCTATCCTATCCTATCGTCTATCCTATCTTCTATCCTATCCTATCAAATCCCCTATCCTATCCTCTGTCCTATCCTATCCTCTATCCTTTCCTATCCTCTATCCTATCCTCTATCCTATCCTATCCTCTATCCTATCTTATCCTCTATCCTATCCTATCCTCTATCCTATCCTATCATCTATCCTCTATCCTATCCTATCTTCTATCCTATCCTATCATCTATCCTATCAAATCCCCTATCCTATCCTCTATCCTATCCTATCATCTATCCTCAATCCTATCCAATCCTCTATCCTATCCTATCCTCTATCCTATCAAATCCCCTATCCTATCCTCTGTCCTATCCTATCCTCTATCCTAATCCTATCCTCTATCCTATCGTATCCTCTATCCTATCCTATCCTCTATCCTATCCTATCCTCTATCCTATCCTATCTTCTATCCTATCCTATCCTCTATCCTATCAATCCCCTACCCTATCCTCTGTCCTATCCTATCCTCTATCCTATCCTCTATCCTATCCTCTATCCTCTATCCTATCCTATCCTCTATACTATCCTATCCTCTATCCTATCAAATCCCCTACCCTATCCTCTGTCCTATCCTATCCTCTATCCTATCCTATCCTCTATCCTATCCTATCCTCTATCCTATCCTATCCTCTATCCTATCCTATCCTCTATCCTATCCTATCCTCTATCCTATCCTATCCTCTATCCTATCCTATCCTCTATCCTATCCTATCCTCTATCCTATCCTATCCTCTATCCTCTATCCTATACTATCCTCTATCCTATCCTATCCTCTATCCTATCCTATCGTCTATCCTATCCTCTATCCTATCCTATCCTCTATCCTATCCTATCCTATCCTCAATCCTATCCTTTCCTGTATCCTATCCAATCCTGTATCCTATCGTGTCCTCTATACTATCCTATCCTCTATCCTATCCTATCCTCTATTCTATCTTATCCTCTATCCTATCCTATGATCTATCCTATCCTATCGTCTATCCTATCCTCTATCCTATCCTATTCCTCTATCCTATCCTATCCTATCCTCTATCCTATACTATCCTCTATCGTATCCTATCCTCTATCCTATCCTATCGTCTATCCTATCCTCTATCCTATCCTATTCCTCTATCCTATCCTATCCTCTATCCTTTCCTATCCTCTATCCTATCCTATCCTCTATCCTATCCTATCCTCTATCCTATCAAATCCCCTACCCTATCCTCTGTCCTATCCTATCCTCTATCCTATATCCTCTATCCTATCCTATCCTCTATCCTATCCTATCCTCTATCGTATCCTGTCGTCTATCCTATCCTCTATCCTATCCTATCCTATCCTCCATCCTATCCTATCCTCAATCCTATCCTTTCCTGTATCCTATCCAATCCTGTATCCTATCCTGTCCTCTATACTATCCTATCCTCTATCCTAACCTATCCTCTATCTTGTCCTATCCTCTATCCTATCCTATCTTCTATCCTATCCTATCCTCTATCCTATCCTATCATCTATCCTCTATCCTATCCAATCCTCTATCCTATCCTATCCTCTATCCTATCAAATCCCCTATCCTATCCTCTGTCCTATCATATCCTCTATCCTATCCTATCATCTATCCTATCCTATCCTCTATCCTATCCTATCGTCTATCCTATCCTCTATCCTATCCTATCCTCTATCCTATCCTATCCTCTATCCTATCCTATCCTCTATCCTATCAAATCCCCTATCCTATCCTCTATCCTATCCTATCATCTATCCTCAATCCTATCCAATCCTCTATCCTATCCTATCCTCTATCCTATCAAATCCCCTATCCTATCCTCTGTCCTATCCTATCCTCTATCCTATCCTATCCTCTATCCTATCGTATCCTCTATCCTATCCTATCGTCTATCCTATCCTCTATCCTATCCTATCCTCTATCCTATCCTATCCTCTATCCTATCCTATCTTCTATCCTATCCTATCCTCTATCCTATCAAATCCCCTACCCTATCCTCTGTCCTATCCTATCCTCTATCCTATCCTCTATCCTATCCTCTATCCTATCCTCTATCCTCTATCCTATCCTATCCTCTATACTATCCTATCCTCTATCCTATCAAATCCCCTACCCTATCCTCTGTCCTATCCTATCCTCTGTCCTATCCTATCCTCTATCCTTTCCTATCCTCTATCCTATCCTCTATCCTATCCTATCCTCTATCCTATCTTATCCTCTATCCTATCCTATCCTCTATCCTATCCTATCATCTATCCTCTATCCTATCCTATCTTCTATCCTATCCTATCATCTATCCTATCAAATCCCCTATCCTATCCTCTATCCTATCCTATCATCTATCCTCAATCCTATCCAATCCTCTATCCTATCCTATCCTCTATCCTATCAAATCCCCTATCCTATCCTCTGTCCTATCCTATCCTCTATCCTATCCTATCCTCTATCCTATCGTATCCTCTATCCTATCCTATCCTCTATCCTATCCTATCCTCTATCCTATCCTATCTTCTATCCTATCCTATCCTCTATCCTATCCTCTATCCTATCCTCTATCCTCTATCCTATCCTATCCTCTATACTATCCTATCGTCTATCCTATCCTCTATCCTATCCTATCCTCAATCCTATCCTTTCCTGTATCCTATCCAATCCTGTATCCTATCCTGTCCTCTATTCTATCCTACGTTCTATCCTATCCTATCCTCTATCCTATCCTATTCTCTATCCTATCCTATGCTCTATCCTATCCTATCGTCTATCCTATCTTCTATCCTATCCTATCAAATCCCCTATCCTATCCTCTGTCCTATCCTATCCTCTATCCTTTCCTATCCTCTATCCTATCCTCTATCCTATCCTATCCTCTATCCTATCTTATCCTCTATCCTATCCTATCCTCTATCCTATCCTATCATCTATCCTCTATCCTATCCTATCTTCTATCCTATCCTATCATCTATCCTATCAAATCCCCTATCCTATCCTCTATCCTATCCTATCATCTATCCTCAATCCTATCCAATCCTCTATCCTATCCTATCCTCTATCCTATCAAATCCCCTATCCTATCCTCTGTCCTATCCTATCCTCTATCCTATCCTATCCTCTATCCTATCGTATCCTCTATCCTATCCTATCCTCTATCCTATCCTATCCTCTATCCTATCCTATCTTCTATCCTATCCTATCCTCTATCCTATCCTCTATCCTATCCTCTATCCTCTATCCTATCCTATCCTCTATACTATCCTATCGTCTATCCTATCCTCTATCCTATCCTATCCTCAATCCTATCCTTTCCTGTATCCTATCCAATCCTGTATCCTATCCTGTCCTCTATTCTATCCTACGTTCTATCCTATCCTATCCTCTATCCTATCCTATTCTCTATCCTATCCTATGCTCTATCCTATCCTATCGTCTATCCTATCTTCTATCCTATCCTATCAAATCCCCTATCCTATCCTCTGTCCTATCCTATCCTCTATCCTTTCCTATCCTCTATCCTATCCTCTATCCTATCCTATCCTCTATCCTATCTTATCCTCTATCCTATCCTATCCTCTATCCTATCCTATCATCTATCCTCTATCCTATCCTATCTTCTATCCTATCCTATCATCTATCCTATCAAATCCCCTATCCTATCCTCTATCCTATCCTATCATCTATCCTCAATCCTATCCAATCCTCTATCCTATCCTATCCTCTATCCTATCAAATCCCTATCCTATCCTCTGTCCTATCCTATCCTCTATCCTATCCTATCCTCTATCCTATCGTATCCTCTATCCTATCCTATCCTCTATCCTATCCTATCCTCTATCCTATCCTATCTTCTATCCTATCCTATCCTCTATCCTATCAAATCCCCTACCCTATCCTCTGTCCTATCCTATCCTCTATCCTATCCTCTATCCTATCCTCTATCCTCTATCCTATCCTATCCTCTATACTATCCTATCCTCTATCCTATCAAATCCCCTACCCTATCCTCTGTCCTATCCTATCCTCTATCCTATCCTATCCTCTATCCTATCCTATCCTCTATCCTATCCTATCCTCTATCCTATCCTATCCTCTATCCTATCCTATCCTCTATCCTATCCTATCCTCTATCCTATCCTATCCTCTATCCTATCCTATCCTCTATCCTATCCTATCCTCTATCCTCTATCCTATACTATCCTCTATCCTATCCTATCCTCTATCCTATCCTATCGTCTATCCTATCCTCTATCCTATCCTATCCTCTATCCTATCCTATCCTATCCTCAATCCTATCCTTTCCTGTATCCTATCCAATCCTGTATCCTATCGTGTCCTCTATACTATCCTATCCTCTATCCTATCCTATCCTCTATTCTATCTTATCCTCTATCCTATCCTATGATCTATCCTATCCTATCGTCTATCCTATCCTCTATCCTATCCTATTCCTCTATCCTATCCTATCCTATCCTCTATCCTATACTATCCTCTATCGTATCCTATCCTCTATCCTATCCTATCGTCTATCCTATCCTCTATCCTATCCTATTCCTCTATCCTATCCTATCCTCTATCCTTTCCTATCCTCTATCCTATCCTATCCTCTATCCTATCCTATCCTCTATCCTATCAAATCCCCTACCCTATCCTCTGTCCTATCCTATCCTCTATCCTCTATCCTATCCTATCCTCTATCCTATCCTATCCTCTATCCTATCCTATCCTCTATCTTATCCTATCCTCTATCCAATCCTATCCTATCCTCTATCCTATCAAATCCCCTATCCTATCCTCTATCCTATCCTATCCTGTATCCTATCCTATCCTCTATCCTATATCCTCTATCCTATCCTATCCTCTATCCTATCCTATCCTCTATCGTATCCTGTCGTCTATCCTATCCTCTATCCTATCCTATCCTATCCTCCATCCTATCCTATCCTCAATCCTATCCTTTCCTGTATCCTATCCAATCCTGTATCCTATCCTGTCCTCTATACTATCCTATCCTCTATCCTAACCTATCCTCTATCTTGTCCTATCCTCTATCCTATCCTATCTTCTATCCTATCCTATCCTCTATCCTATCCTATCATCTATCCTCTATCCTATCCAATCCTCTATCCTATCCTATCCTCTATCCTATCAAATCCCCTATCCTATCCTCTGTCCTATCATATCCTCTATCCTATCCTATCATCTATCCTATCCTATCCTCTATCCTATCCTATCGTCTATCCTATCCTCTATCCTATCCTATCCTCTATCCTATCCTATCCTCTATCCTATCCTATCCTCTATCCTATCAAATCCCCTATCCTATCCTCTATCCTATCCTATCATCTATCCTCAATCCTATCCAATCCTCTATCCTATCCTATCCTCTATCCTATCAAATCCCCTATCCTATCCTCTGTCCTATCCTATCCTCTATCCTATCCTATCCTCTATCCTATCGTATCCTCTATCCTATCCTATCGTCTATCCTATCCTCTATCCTATCCTATCCTCTATCCTATCCTATCCTCTATCCTATCCTATCTTCTATCCTATCCTATCCTCTATCCTATCAAATCCCCTACCCTATCCTCTGTCCTATCCTATCCTCTATCCTATCCTCTATCCTATCCTCTATCCTATCCTCTATCCTCTATCCTATCCTATCCTCTATACTATCCTATCCTCTATCCTATCAAATCCCCTACCCTATCCTCTGTCCTATCCTATCCTCTATCCTATCCTATCCTCTATCCTATCCTATCCTCTATCCTATCCTATCCTCTATCCTATCCTATCCTCTATCCTATCCTATCCTCTATCCTATCCTATCCTCTATCCTATCCTATCCTCTATCCTATCCTATCCTCTATCCTATCCTATCCTCTATCCTATCCTATCCTCTATCCTCTATCCTATACTATCCTCTATCCTATCCTATCCTCTATCCTATCCTATCGTCTATCCTATCCTCTATCCTATCCTATCCTCTATCCTATCCTATCCTATCCTCAATCCTATCCTTTCCTGTATCCTATCCAATCCTGTATCCTATCCAATCCTGTATCCTATCGTGTCCTCTATACTATCCTATCCTCTATCCTATCCTATCCTCTATTCTATCTTATCCTCTATCCTATCCTATGATCTATCCTATCCTATCGTCTATCCTATCCTCTATCCTATCCTATTCCTCTATCCTATCCTATCCTATCCTCTATCCTATACTATCCTCTATCGTATCCTATCCTCTATCCTATCCTATCGTCTATCCTATCCTCTATCCTATCCTATTCCTCTATCCTATCCTATCCTCTATCCTTTCCTATCCTCTATCCTATCCTATCCTCTATCCTATCCTATCCTCTATCCTATCAAATCCCCTACCCTATCCTCTGTCCTATCCTATCCTCTATCCTCTATCCTATCCTATCCTCTATCCTATCCTATCCTCTATCCTATCCTATCCTCTATCTTATCCTATCCTCTATCCAATCCTATCCTATCCTCTATCCTATCAAATCCCCTATCCTATCCTCTATCCTATCCTATCCTGTATCCTATCCTATCCTCTATCCTATATCCTCTATCCTATCCTATCCTCTATCCTATCCTATCCTCTATCGTATCCTGTCGTCTATCCTATCCTCTATCCTATCCTATCCTATCCTCCATCCTATCCTATCCTCAATCCTATCCTTTCCTGTATCCTATCCAATCCTGTATCCTATCCTGTCCTCTATACTATCCTATCCTCTATCCTATCCTATCCTCTATCCTATCCTCTATCCTATCCTATCCTCTATCCTATCCTATCCTCCATCCTATCCTATCCTCAATCCTATGCTTTCCTGTATCCTATCCAATCCTGTATCCTATCCTGTCCTCTATACTATCCTATCCTCTATCCTATCCTATCCTCTATTCTATCTTATCCTCTAACCTATCCTATGATCTATCCTATCCTATCGTCTATGCTATCCTCTATCCTATCCTATTCCTCTATCCTATCCTATCCTCTATCCTATACTATCCTCTATTCTATCCTATCCTCTATCCTATCCTATCCTCTATCCTATCCTATCCTCTATCCTATCAAATCCCCTATCCTATCCTCTATCCTATCCTATCATCTATCCTCAATCCTATCCAATCCTCTATCCTATCCTATCCTCTATCCTATCAAATCCCCTATCCTATCCTCTGTCCTATCCTATCCTCTATCCTATCCTTTCCTCTATCCTATCCTATCTTCTATCCTATCCTATCCTCTATCCTATCAAATCCCCTACCCTATCCTCTGTCCTATCCTATCCTCTATCCTATCCTCTATCCTATCCTCTATCCTCTATCCTATCCTATCCTCAATCCTATCCTTTCCTGTATCCTATCCAATCCTGTATCCTATCCTGTCCTCTATTCTATCCTACGTTCTATCCTATCCTATCCTCTATCCTATCCTATTCTCTATCCTATCCTATGCTCTATCCTATCCTATCGTCTATCCTATCTTCTATCCTATCCTATCAAATCCCCTATCCTATCCTCTGTCCTATCCTATCCTCTATCCTTTCCTATCCTCTATCCTATCCTCTATCCTATCCTATCCTCTATCCTATCCTTTCCTCTATAATATCCTATCTTCTATCCTATCCTATCCTCTATCCTATCAAATCCCCTACCCTATCCTATCCTCTATCCTATCAAATCCCCTACCCTATCCTCTGTCCTATCCTATCCTCTATCCTATCCTCTATCCTATCCTCTATCCTGTATCCTATCCTATCCTCTATACTATCCTATCGTCTATCCTATCCTCTATCCTATCCTATCCTCAATCCTATCCTTTCCTGTATCCTATCCAATCCTGTATCCTATCCTGTCCTCTATTCTATCCTACGTTCTATCCTATCCTATCCTCTATCCTATCCTATTCTCTATCCTATCCTATGCTCTATCCTATCCTATCGTCTATCCTATCTTCTATCCTATCCTATCAAATCCCCTATCCTATCCTCTGTCCTATCCTATCCTCTATCCTTTCCTATCCTCTATCCTATCCTCTATCCTATCCTATCCTCTATCCTATCTTATCCTCTATCCTATCCTATCCTCTATCCTATCCTATCATCTATCCTCTATCCTATCCTATCCTCTATCCTATCCTATCCTCTATCCTATCAAATCCCCTACCCTATCCTCTGTCCTATCCTATCCTCTATCCTCTATCCTATCCTATCCTCTATCCTATCCTATCCTCTATCCTATCCTATCCTCTATCCTATCAAATCCCCTATCCTATCCTCTGTCCTATCCTATCCTCTATCCTATCCTCTATCCTATCCTATCCTCTATCCTATCCTATCCTCCATCCTATCCTATCCTCAATCCTATGCTTTCCTGTATCCTATCCAATCCTGTATCCTATCCTGTCCTCTATACTATCCTATCCTCTATCCTACCCTATCCTCTGTCCTATCCTATCCTCTATCCTATCCTATCCTCTATCCTATCCTATCCTCTATCCTATCCTATCCTCTATCCTATCCTATCCTCTATCCTATCCTATCCTCTATCCTATCCTATCCTCTATCCTATCCTATCCTCTATCCTATCCTATCCTCTATCCTATCCTATCCTCTATCCTATCCTATCCTCTATCCTATCCTATCCTCTATCCTCTATCCTATACTATCCTCTATCCTATCCTATCCTCTATCCTATCCTATCGTCTATCCTATCCTCTATCCTATCCTATCCTCTATCCTATCCTATCCTATCCTCAATCCTATCCTTTCCTGTATCCTATCCAATCCTGTATCCTATCGTGTCCTCTATACTATCCTATCCTCTATCCTATCCTATCCTCTATTCTATCTTATCCTCTATCCTATCCTATGATCTATCCTATCCTATCGTCTATCCTATCCTCTATCCTATCCTCTATCCTATCCTATTCCTCTATCCTATCCTATCCTATCCTCTATCCTATCCTATCCTCTATCCTATCAAATCCCCTACCCTATCCTCTGTCCTATCCTATCCTCTATCCTCTATCCTATCCTATCCTCTATCCTATCCTATCCTCTATCCTATCCTATCCTCTATCTTATCCTATCCTCTATCCTATCCTATCCTCTATCCTATCCTATACTCTATCCTATCAAATCCCCTATCCTATCCTCTATCCTATCCTATCCTGTATCCTATCCTATCCTCTATCCTCTATCCTCTATCCTATCCTATCCTCTATCCTATCCTATCCTCTATCCTATCCTATCCTCTATCCTATCAAATCCCCTACCCTATCCTCTGTCCTATCCTATCCTCTATCCTCTATCCTATCCTATCCTCTATCCTATCCTATCCTCTATCCTATCCTATCCTCTATCTTATCCTATCCTCTATCCTATCCTATCCTCTATCCTATCCTATACTCTATCCTATCAAATCCCCTATCCTATCCTCTATCCTATCCTATCCTGTATCCTATCCTATCCTCTATCCTCTATACTCTATCCTATCCTATCCTCTATCCTATCCTATCCTCTATCCTATCCTGTCGTCTATCCTATCCTCTATCCTATCCTATCCTATCCTCCATCCTATCCTATCCTTAATCCTATCCTTTCCTGTATCCTATCCAATCCTGTATCCTATCCTGACCTCTATACTATCCTATCCTCTATCCTAACCTATCCTCTATCTTATCCTATCCTCTATCCTATCCTATCTTCTAGACTATCCTATCCTCTATCCTATCCTATCCCCTATCCTATCCTCTATCCTATCATCTATCCTCTATCCTATCCTATCTTCTATCCTATCCTATCCTCTATCCTATCAAATCCCCTATCCTATCCTCTATCCTATCCTATCATCTATCCTCTATCCTATCCAATCCTCTATCCTATCCTATCCTCTATCCTATCAAATCCCCTATCCTATCCTCTGTCCTATCATATCCTCTATCCTATCCTATCATCTATCCTATCCTATCCTCTATCCTATCCTATCGTCTATCCTATCCTCTATCCTATCTTATCCTCTATCCTATCCTATCCTCTATACTATCCTATCTTCTATCCTATCCTATCCTCTATCCTATCAAATCCCCTACCCTATCCTCTGTCCTATCCTATCCTCTATCCTATCCTATCCTCTATCCTATCCTATCCTCTATCCTCTATCCTATACTATCCTCTATCCTATCCTATCCTCTAACCTATCCTATCTTCTATGCTATCCTATCCTCTATCCTATCAAATCCCCTACCCTATCCTCTGTCCTATCCTATCCTCTATCCTATCCTCTATCCTATAGTCTATCCTCTATCCTATCCTATCCTCTATACTATATTATCGTCTATCCTATCCTCTATCCTATCCTATCCTCAATCCTATCCTTTCCTGTATCCTATCCAATCCTGTATCCTATCCTGTCCTCTATTCTATCCTACGTTCTATCCTATCCTATCCTCTATCCTATCCTATCCTATCCTCAATCCTATCCTTTCCTGTATCCTATCCAATACTGTATCCTATCGTGTCCTCTATACTATCCTATCCTCTATCCTATCCTATCCTCTATTCTATCTTATCCTCTATCCTATCCTATGATCTATCCTATCCTATCGTCTATCCTATCCTCTATCCTATCCTCTATCCTATCCTATTCCTCTATCCTATCCTATCCTATCCTCTATCCTATCCTATCCTCTATCCTATCCTATCCTCTATCCTATCCTATCCTCTATCCTATCAAATCCCCTACCCTATCCTCTGTCCTATCCTATCCTCTATCCTCTATCCTATCCTATCCTCTATCCTATCCTATCCTCTATCCTATCCTATCCTCTATCTTATCCTATCCTCTATCCTATCCTATCCTCTATCCTATCCTATACTCTATCCTATCAAATCCCCTATCCTATCCTCTATCCTATCCTATCCTGTATCCTATCCTATCCTCTATCCTCTATCCTCTATCCTATCCTATCCTCTATCCTATCCTATCCTCTATCCTATCCTATCCTCTATCCTATCAAATCCCCTACCCTATCCTCTGTCCTATCCTATCCTCTATCCTCTATCCTATCCTATCCTCTATCCTATCCTATCCTCTATCCTATCCTATCCTCTATCTTATCCTATCCTCTATCCTATCCTATCCTCTATCCTATCCTATACTCTATCCTATCAAATCCCCTATCCTATCCTCTATCCTATCCTATCCTATATCCTATCCTATCCTCTATCCTCTATACTCTATCCTATCCTATCCTCTATCCTATCCTATCCTCTATCCTATCCTGTCGTCTATCCTATCCTCTATCCTATCCTATCCTATCCTCCATCCTATCCTATCCTTAATCCTATCCTTTCCTGTATCCTATCCAATCCTGTATCCTATCCTGACCTCTATACTATCCTATCCTCTATCCTAACCTATCCTCTATCTTATCCTATCCTCTATCCTATCCTATCTTCTAGACTATCCTATCCTCTATCCTATCCTATCTTCTAGACTATCCTATCCTCTATCCTATCCTATCCCCTATCCTATCCTCTATCCTATCATCTATCCTCTATCCTATCCTATCTTCTATCCTATCCTATCCTCTATCCTATCAAATCCCCTATCCTATCCTCTATCCTATCCTATCATCTATCCTCTATCCTATCCAATCCTCTATCCTATCCTATCCTCTATCCTATCAAATCCCCTATCCTATCCTCTGTCCTATCATATCCTCTATCCTATCCTATCATCTATCCTATCCTATCCTCTATCCTATCCTATCGTCTATCCTATCCTCTATCCTATCTTATCCTCTATCCTATCCTATCCTCTATACTATCCTATCTTCTATCCTATCCTCTATCCTATCCTATCCTCAATCCTATCCTTTCCTGTATCCTATCCAATCCTGTATCCTATCCTGTCCTCTATTCTATCCTACGTTCTATCCTATCCTATCCTCTATCCTATCCTATTCTCTATCCTATCCTATGCTCTATCCTATCCTATCGTCTATCCTATCTTCTATCCTATCCTATCAAATCCCCTATCCTATCCTCTGTCCTATCCTATCCTCTATCCTTTCCTATCCTCTATCCTATCCTCTATCCTATCCTATCCTCTATCCTATCCTTTCCTCTATAATATCCTATCTTCTATCCTATCCTATCCTCTATCCTATCAAATCCCCTACCCTATCCTATCCTCTAACCTATCAAATCCCCTACCCTATCCTCTGTCCTATCCTATCCTCTATCCTATCCTCTATCCTATCCTCTATCCTCTATCCTATCCTATCCTCTATACTATCCTATCGTCTATCCTATCCTCTATCCTATCCTATCCTCAATCCTATCCTTTCCTGTATCCTATCCAATCCTGTATCCTATCCTGTCCTCTATTCTATCCTACGTTCTATCCTATCCTATCCTCTATCCTATCCTATTCTCTATCCTATCCTATGCTCTATCCTATCCTATCGTCTATCCTATCTTCTATCCTATCCTATCAAATCCCCTATCCTATCCTCTGTCCTATCCTATCCTCTATCCTTTCCTATCCTCTATCCTATCCTCTATCCTATCCTATCCTCTATCCTATCTTATCCTCTATCCTATCCTATCCTCTATCCTATCCTATCATCTATACTATATTATCGTCTATCCTATCCTCTATCCTATCCTATCCTCAATCCTATCCTTTCCTGTATCCTAT
>NW_027489369.1:0-48857 GCF_050948215.1 Halictus rubicundus
TAAAGGATACGATATTATAGAGGATAGGATAGGATAGGATAGAGGATACGATATAGGATTGGATAGGAAAGAGGATAGGATAGGAAAGAGGATAGGATAGGATAGAGAATGGGATTGGATAGAGGATAGGATAGGATAGAGGATAGGATAAGATAGAGGATAGGATAGGATAGAGGATAGGATAGGATAGAGGATAGGATAGGATAGAGGATAGGATAGGATAGAGGATAGGATAGGATAGAGGATAGGATAGTATAGAGGATAGGATAAGATAGAGGATAGGATAGTATAGAGGATAGGATAGGATAGAGGATAGGATAGGATAGGATAGGATAGAGGATAGGATAGGATAGATGATATTGTAGGATAGAGGAAAGATAGGACAGAGGATACGATATTATAGAGGATAGGATAGCATAGCGGAAAGGGTAGGATAGAGGATAGGATAGGGGATTGGATAGTATAGAGGACAGGAGACGATAGAGGATAGGATAGGATAGAGGATAGAATAGGATAGAGGATAGGATAGGATAGGATAGAGGATAGGATAGGATAGAGGGTAGGATAGGATAGAGGATAGGATAGGATAGAGGATAGGATAGGATAGGGGATAGGATAGGATAGAGGATAGGATAGGATAAAGGTTTGGATAGGATAGAGGATAGGATAGGATAGAGGATAGGATAGGATAGAGGATAGGATAGGATAGAGGATACGATATAGGATTGGATAGGATAGAGGATAGGATAGGAAAGAGAATAGGATAGGATAGAGGATAGGATAGGATAGAGGATAGGATAGGATAGAGGATAGGATAGGATAGAGGATAGGATATGATAGAGGATAGGATAGGATAGAGGACAGGATAGGATAGAGGATAGGATAGGATAGAGGATAGGATAGGATAGAGGATAGGATAGGATAGAGGATAGGATAGGATAGAGGAAAGGATAGGATATAGGATAGGATAGGATACAGGATAGGATAGGATAGAGGATAGGATAGGATAGAGGATAGGATAGGATAGAGGATAGGATAGGATAGGATAGAGGATAGGACAGGATAGAGGATAGGATAGGATAGAGGATAGGATAGGATAGAGGATAGGATAGGATAGAGGATAGGATAGGATAAAGGTTTGGATAGGATAGAGGATAGGATAGGATAGAGGATAGGATAGGATAGAGGATAGGATAGGATAGAGGATAGGATAGGATAAAGGTTTGGATAGGATAGAGGATAGGATAGGATAGAGGATAGGATAGGATAGAGGATACGATATAGGATTGGATAGGATAGAGGATAGGATAGGAAAGACAATAGGATAGGATAGAGGATAGGATATGATAGAGGATAGGATAGGATAGAGGATAGGATAGGATAGAGGATAGGATATGATAGAGTATAGGATAGGATAGAGGACAGGATAGGATAGAGGATAGGGTAGGATAGAGGATAGGATAGGATAGAGGATAGGATAGGATAGAGGATAGGATAGGATAGAGGAAAGGATAGGATAGATGATATTGTAGGATAGAGGAAGGATAGGACAGAGGATACGATATTATAGAGGATAGGATAGCATAGCGGAAAGGGTAGGATAGAGGATAGGATAGGGGATTGGATAGTATAGAGGACAGGAGACGATAGAGGATAGGATAGGAAAGAGGATAGGATAGGATAGAGGATAGGATAGGATAGGATAGAGGATAGGATAGGATAGAGGATAGGATAGGATAGGGGATAGGATAGGATAGAGGACAGGATAGGATAAAGGTTTGGATAGGATAGAGGATAGGATAGGATAGAGGATAGGATAGGATAGAGGATACGATATGGGATTGGATAGGATAGAGGATAGGATAGGAAAGAGAATAGGATAGGATAGAGGATAGGATATGATAGAGGATAGGATAGGATAGAGGGTAGGATAGGATAGAGGATAGGATATGATAGAGTATAGGATAGGATAGAGGACAGGATAGGATAGAGGATAGGATAGGATAGAGGATAGGATAGGATAGAGGATAGGATAGGATAGAGGATAGGATAGGATAGAGGAAAGGATAGGATAGAGGATAGGATAGGATACAGGATAGGATAGGATAGAGAATAGGATAGGATAGAGGATAGGATAGGATAGAGGATAGGATAGGATAGGATAGAGGATAGGATAGGATAGAGGATAGGATAGGATAGAGGATAGGATAGGATAGGGGATAGGATAGGATAGAGGATAGGATAGGATAAAGGTTTGGATAGGATAGAGGATAGGATAGGATAGAGGATAGGATACGATAAAGGATACGATATAGGATTGGATAGGATAGAGGATAGGATAGGAAAGAGGATAGGATAGGATAGAGGATAGGATATGATAGAGGATAGGATAGGATAGAGGATAGGATAGGATAGAGGATAGGATAGGATAGAGGATAGGATAAGATAGAGGATAGGATAGGATAGAGGATAGGATAGGATAGATGATAGGATAGGATAGAGGATAGGATAGGATAGAGGACAGGATAGGATACAGGATAGGATAGGATAGAGGATAGGATAGGATAGGATAGAGGATAGGATAGGATAGAGGATAGGATAGGATAGAGGATAGGATAGGATAGAGGATAGGATAGGATAGAGGATAGGATAGGATAGAGGATAGGATAGGATAGAGGATAGGATAGGATAGAGGATAGGATAGGATAGAGGATAGGATAGGATAGAGGATAGGATAGGATAGAGGATAGGATAGGATAGGATAGAGGATACGATAGGATAGAGGATAGGATAGGATAGAGGATAGGATAGGATAGAGGATACGATAGAGGATAGGATAGGAAAGAGGATAGGATAGGATAGAGAATGGGATAGGATAGAGCATAGGATAGGATAGAGGATAGGATAGGATAGAGGATAGGATAGGATAGAGGATAGGATAGGATAGAGGATAGGATAGGATAGAGGATAGGATAGGATAGAGGATAGGATAGGATAGAGAATAGGATAGGATAGAGGATAGGATAGGATAGAGGATAGGATAGGATAGAGGATAGGATAGGATAGAGGATAGGAAAGGATAGAGGATAGGATAGGATAGGATAGAGGATAGGATAGGATAGAGGATAGGATAGGATAGAGGATAGGATAGGATAGAGGATAGGATAGGATAGAGGATAGGATAGGATAGGATAGGGGATAGGATAGGGGATAGGATATGATAGAGGATAGGATAGGATAAAGGTTTGGATAGGATAGAGGATAGGATAGGATAGAGGATAGGATAGGATAGAGGATACGATATAGGATTGGATAGGATAGAGGATAGGATAGGAAAGAGGATAGGATAGGATAGAGGATAGGATAGGATAGAGGATGGGATGGGATAAAGGATACGATATTATAGAGGATAGGATAGGATAGGATAGAGGATACGATATAGGATTGGATAGGATAGAGGATAGGATAGGATAGAGGATAGGATAGGATAGAGGATAGGATAGGATAGAGGATAGGATAGGATAGAGGATAGGATAGGATAGAGGATAGGATAGGATAGAGGATAGGATAGGATAGAGGATAGGATAGGATAGAGGATAGGATAGGATAGAGGAAAGGATAGGATAGAGGATAGCATAGAGAATAGGATAGGATACAGGATAGGATAGGCGACTGGATAGGGTAGATGATATTATAGGAAAGAGGATATGATATGGTAGAGGATACGATATTATAGAGGATAGGATAGGATAGAGAATACGAAAGGATAGTGGATAGGATAGGATTGAAGATAGGATAGGAAAGAGGATAGGATAGGATAGAGGAGAGGATAGGATAGAGGATAGGATAGGATAGAGGATAGGATTGGAGAGAGGATAGGATAGGATAATGGATAGGATAGGATACTGGATAGGATAGGATAGAGGATAGCATAGAGAATAGGATAGGATACAGGATAGGATAGACGATTGGATAGGATAGATGATATTATAGGAAAGAGGATATGATATGATAGAGGATACGATATTATAGAGGATAGGATAGGATAGAGGAAAGGATAGGATAGAGGATAGCATAGAGAATAGGATAGGATACAGGATAGGATAGGCGATTGGATAGGGTAGATGATATTATAGGAAAGAGGATATGATATGGTAGAGGATACGATATTATAGAGGATAGGATAGGATAGAGAATACGAAAGGATAGTGGATAGGATAGGATTGAAGATAGGATAGGAAAGAGGATAGGATAGGATAGAGGAGAGGATAGGATAGAGGATAGGATAGAGGATAGGATAGAGGATTGGATAGGATAGAGGATACGATCTTATAGAGGATAGGATAGGATAGAGGAAAGGATAGGATAGAGGATAGCATAGAGAATAGGATAGGATACAGGATAGGATAGGCGATTGGATAGGGTAGATGATATTATAGGAAAGAGGATATGATATGGTAGAGGATACGATATTATAGAGGATAGGATAGGATAGAGAATACGAAAGGATAGAGGATAGAATAGGATAGAGGATAGGATAGGATAGAGGATAGGATAGGATAGAGGATAGGATAGGATAGGTGATAGGATAGGATAGAGGATAGGGGATTGGATAGGATAGAGGATAGGATATAATACAGGATATGATAGGATAGAGGATAGGATAGGATTGAGGATAGGATAAGATAGAGGATAGGATAGGATAGAGGATAGAGGATAGGATAGGATTGAGGATAGGATACGATAGAGGATAGGATAGGATAAAGGATAGGATACAGGATAGGATAGAGGATGGGATAGGATAGAGGATACGATAGGATACAGGATAGGATAGAGAATAGGATAGGATAGATGATACTATAGGATAGAGGACAGGATAGGATAGAGGATAGGATAGGATGGAGGATAGGATAGCGGATTGGATAGGATAGAGGATAGGATAGGATAGAGGATAGGAGAGGATAGAGGATAGGATAGCATAGAGGATAGGATAGAGTATAGGATAGAGGATTGGATAGGATACAGGATAGGAGACGATAGAGGATAGGATATGATAGAGCTTAGGAAAGGGGATTAGATAGGATAGAGGATAGGATACGATAGAGGATAGGATAGGATAGGGGATAGGATAGGATAGAGGATAGGATAGGAGAGAGTATAGGATAGGATAGAGGATAGGATAGGATAGAGGATAGGATAGGATAGAGGATAGGATATAGGATTGGATAGTCTAGGATAGAGGATAGGATAGAGGATAGGATAGGATAGAGGATAGGGTAGGATAGAGGATAGGATATAGGATTGGATAGTCTAGGATAGAGGATAGGATAGAGGATAGGATAGGATAGAGGATAGGGTAGGATAGAGGATAGGATAGGATATTCGATTGGATCGGATACAGGATAGGATACGATAGAGGATAGGATAGGATAGAGGATAGGATAGTATAGAGGATAGGATAGGATAGAGGATAGGATAGGATAGAGGATAGGATAGGATAGAGTATAGGATAGGATAGAGGATAGGATAGGATAGGGGATAGGATAGGATAGGATAGAGGTTAGGATACGATAGAGGATAGGATAGGATAGAGGATAGGATAGGATAGAGAATAGGATAAGATAGAGGATAGGATAGGATAGAGGATAGGATAGGATAGAGGATAGGATAGTATAGAGGATAGGATAGAGGATAGGATAGGATAGAGGATACGATCTTATAGAGGATAGGATAGGATAGAGGAAAGGATAGGATAGAGGATAGCATAGAGAATAGGATAGGATACAGGATAGGATAGGCGATTGGATAGGGTAGATGATATTATAGGAAAGAGGATATGATATGGTAGAGGATACGATATTATAGAGGATAGGATAGGATAGAGGATAGAGGATAGGATAGGATTGAGGATAGGATACGATAGAGGATAGGATAGGATAAAGGATAGGATACAGGATAGGATAGAGGATGGGATAGGATAGAGGATACGATAGGATACAGGATAGGATAGAGAATAGGATAGGATAGATGATACTATAGGATAGAGGACAGGATAGGATAGAGGATAGGATAGGATGGAGGATAGGATAGCGGATTGGATAGGATAGAGGATAGGATAGGATAGAGGATAGGAGAGGATAGAGGATAGGATAGCATAGAGGATAGGATAGAGTATAGGATAGAGGATTGGATAGGATACAGGATAGGAGACGATAGAGGATAGGATATGATAGAGCTTAGGAAAGGGGATTAGATAGGATAGAGGATAGGATACGATAGAGGATAGGATAGGATAGGGGATAGGATAGGATAGAGGATAGGATAGGAGAGAGTATAGGATAGGATAGAGGATAGGATAGGATAGAGGATAGGATAGGATAGAGGATAGGATATAGGATTGGATAGTCTAGGATAGAGGATAGGATAGAGGATAGGATAGGATAGAGGATAGGGTAGGATAGAGGATAGGATATAGGATTGGATAGTCTAGGATAGAGGATAGGATAGAGGATAGGATAGGATAGAGGATAGGGTAGGATAGAGGATAGGATAGGATATTCGATTGGATCGGATACAGGATAGGATACGATAGAGGATAGGATAGGATAGAGGATAGGATAGTATAGAGGATAGGATAGGATAGAGGATAGGATAGGATAGAGGATAGGATAGGATAGAGTATAGGATAGGATAGAGGATAGGATAGGATAGGGGATAGGATAGGATAGGATAGAGGTTAGGATACGATAGAGGATAGGATAGGATAGAGGATAGGATAGGATAGAGAATAGGATAAGATAGAGGATAGGATAGGATAGAGGATAGGATAGGATAGAGGATAGGATAGTATAGAGGATAGGATAGGATAGAGGATAGGATAGGATAGAGGATAGGATAGGATAGAGGATAGGATAGGATATTGGATACGATAGGATTGAAGATAGGATTGGAGAGAGGATAGGATAGGATAATGGATAGGATAGGATACTGGATAGGATAGGATAGAGGATAGCATAGAGAATAGGATAGGATACAGGATAGGATAGGCGATTGGATAGGATAGATGATATTATAGGAAAGAGGATATGATATGATAGAGGATACGATATTATAGAGGATAGGGTAGGATAGAGGATAGGATAGGATAGAGGATAGGATAGGATAGTGGATAGGATAGGATTGAAGATAGGATAGGAAAGAGGATAGGATAGGATAGAGGAGAGGATAGGATAGAGGATAGGATAGAGGATAGGATAGAGGATTGGATAGGATAGAGGATACGATCTTATAGAGGATAGGATAGGATAGAGGAAAGGATAGGATAGAGGATAGCATAGAGAATAGGATAGGATACAGGATAGGATAGGCGATTGGATAGGATAGATGATATTATAGGAAAGAGGATATGATATGATAGAGGATACGATATTATAGAGGATAGGATAGGATAGAGAATACGAAAGGATAGAGGATAGAATAGGATATAGGATAGGATAGGATAGAGGATAGGATAGGATAGAGGATAGGATAGGATAGGTGATAGGATAGGATAGAGGATAGGGGATTGGATAGGATAGAGGATAGGATATAATACAGGATATGATAGGATAGAGGATAGGATAGGATTGAGGATAGGATAGGATAGAGGATAGGATAGGATAGAGGATAGGAGAGGATAGAGGATAGGGGATTGGATAGGATAGAGGATAGGATATAATACAGGATATGATAGGATAGAGGATAGGATAGGATTGAGGATAGGATAGGATAGAGGATAGGATAGGATAGAGGATAGGAGAGGATAGAGGATCGGATAGCATAGAGGATAGGATAGAGGATAGGATAGAGGATTGGATAGGATACAGGATAGGAGACGATAGAGGATAGGATAGGATAGAGGATAGGATAGGGGATTGGATAGAAAAGAGGATAAGGTAGGATAAATGATAGGATAGGATAGAGTGTAGGATATAGGATTGGATAGGATAGAGGATAGGATACGATAGAGGATACGATACGATAGGATAGACAATAGGATAGGATAGATAATATTTTAGGATAGAGGATCGATAGGAGAGAGGGTACGATATTATAGAGGATAGGATAGCATAGCTGAAAGGGTAGGATAGAGGATAGGATCGGGGATTGGATAGGATAGGGGATTGGATAGGATAGAGGACAGGAGACGATAGAGGATAGGATAGGATAGAGGATAGAATAGGATAGAGGATAGGATAGAGGATAGGATACGATAGAGGATAGGATAGGATAAAGGATAGGATAGAGGATAGGATAGAGGATGGGATAGGATAGAGGATACGATAGGATAGAGGATAGGATAGAGAATAGGATAGGATAGATGATACTATAGGATAGAGGACAGGATAGGATAGAGGATAGGATAGGATGGAGGATAGGATAGCGGATTGGATAGGATAGAGGATAGGATAGGATAGAGGATAGGAGAGGATAGAGGATAGGATAGCATAGAGGATAGGATAGAGTATAGGATAGAGGATTGGATAGGATACAGGATAGGAGACGATAGAGGATAGGATATGATAGAGCTTAGGAAAGGGGATTAGATAGGATAGAGGATAGGATACGATAGAGGATAGGATAGGATAGGGGATAGGATAGGATAGAGGATAGGATAGGAGAGAGTATAGGATAGGATAGAGGATAGGATAGGATAGAGGATAGGATTGGATAGAGGATAGGATATAGGATTGGATAGTCTAGGATAGAGGATAGGATAGAGGATAGGATAGGATAGAGGATAGGGTAGGATAGAGGATAGGATAGGATATTCGATTGGATCGGATACAGGATAGGATACGATAGAGGATAGGATAGGATAGAGGATAGGATAGGATAGAGGATAGGATAGGATAGAGGATAGGATAGTATAGAGGATAGGATAGGATAGAGGATAGGATAGGATAGAGGATAGGATAGGATAGAGGATAGGATAGGATATTGGATACGATAGGATTGAAGATAGGATTGGAGAGAGGATAGGATAGGATAATGGATAGGATAGGATACTGGATAGGATAGGATAGAGGATAGCATAGAGAATAGGATAGGATACAGGATAGGATAGGCGATTGGATAGGATAGATGATATTATAGGAAAGAGGATATGATATGATAGAGGATACGATATTATAGAGGATAGGGTAGGATAGAGGATAGGATAGGATAGAGGATAGGATAGGATAGTGGATAGGATAGGATTGAAGATAGGATAGGAAAGAGGATAGGATAGGATAGAGGAGAGGATAGGATAGAGGATAGGATAGAGGATAGGATAGAGGATTGGATAGGATAGAGGATACGATCTTATAGAGGATAGGATAGGATAGAGGAAAGGATAGGATAGAGGATAGCATAGAGAATAGGATAGGATACAGGATAGGATAGGCGATTGGATAGGATAGATGATATTATAGGAAAGAGGATATGATATGATAGAGGATACGATATTATAGAGGATAGGATAGGATAGAGAATACGAAAGGATAGAGGATAGAATAGGATATAGGATAGGATAGGATAGAGGATAGGATAGGATAGAGGATAGGATAGGATAGGTGATAGGATAGGATAGAGGATAGGGGATTGGATAGGATAGAGGATAGGATATAATACAGGATATGATAGGATAGAGGATAGGATAGGATTGAGGATAGGATCCGGTGGCGGCGTCTTCCTGCCTCGGCCGGGGCTGGTTCCCTCGGGATACCGGCTCCGAGCGGGGCACGAAGACTCCGGGAGCTGTGGGTGGACCGAGCTGGGGCTCGGGAAGCCCAATCCGAAGGCTCCAGGGATGGGGACACCGGGCGGGTCCCTCCGCCCGGGGTCTTATAGCGTAGGCAGTGGGGGAGGCTAACCCCCTCCCCCGGGGTGGCATGTATTAGCTGGGAGGTGTCCTGTTGAGTACTCGCGTGATCCAGGCACCTCCCATGTAGCTTAGGTGGGCGTGAGGTTTTAGTGGGTAGTCTCCGGGGGCTCCGCCCCCCGGAAAGAATCCCACATAACCCCGGCTTCCCCCAGGGAGTCGGGGTATGTATAAAACATTTCCTCACGAAAAAAAAAAAAAAAAAAAAAAAGGATTGAGGATAGGATAGGATAGAGGATAGCAGAGGATAGAGGATAGGGGATTGGATAGGATAGAGGATAGGATATAATACAGGATATGATAGGATAGAGGATAGGATAGGATTGAGGATAGGATAGGATAGCGGATAGGATAGGATAGAGGATAGGAGAGGATAGAGGATCGGATAGCATAGAGGATAGGATAGAGGATAGGATAGAGGATTGGATAGGATACAGGATAGGAGACGATAGAGGATAGGATAGGATAGAGGATAGGATAGGGGATTGGATAGAAAGGAGGATAAGGTAGGATAAATGATAGGATAGGATAGAGTGTAGGATATAGGATTGGATAGGATAGAGGATAGGATACGATAGAGGATACGATACGATAGGATAGACAATAGGATAGGATAGATAATATTTTAGGATAGAGGATCGATAGGAGAGAGGGTACGATATTATAGAGGATAGGATAGCATAGCTGAAAGGGTAGGATAGAGGATAGGATCGGGGATTGGATAGGATAGGGGATTGGATAGGATAGAGGACAGGAGACGATAGAGGATAGGATAGGATAGAGGATAGAATAGGATAGAGGATAGGATAGAGGATAGGATACGATAGAGGATAGGATAGGATAAAGGATAGGATAGAGGATAGGATAGAGGATGGGATAGGATAGAGGATACGATAGGATAGAGGATAGGATAGAGAATAGGATAGGATAGATGATACTATAGGATAGAGGACAGGATAGGATAGAGGATAGGATAGGATGGAGGATAGGATAGCGGATTGGATAGGATAGAGGATAGGATAGGATAGAGGATAGGAGAGGATAGAGGATAGGATAGCATAGAGGATAGGATAGAGTATAGGATAGAGGATTGGATAGGATACAGGATAGGAGACGATAGAGGATAGGATATGATAGAGCTTAGGAAAGGGGATTAGATAGGATAGAGGATAGGATACGATAGAGGATAGGATAGGATAGGGGATAGGATAGGATAGAGGATAGGATAGGATAGAGTATAGGATAGGATAGAGGATAGGATAGGATTGAGGATAGGATAGGATAGAGGATAGGATATAGGATTGGATAGTCTAGGATAGAGGATAGGATAGAGGATAGGATAGGATAGAGGATAGGGTAGGATAGAGGATAGGATAGGATATTCGATTGGATCGGATACAGGATAGGATACGATACAGGATAGGATAGGATAGAGGATAGGATAGGATAGAGGATAGGATACGATAGAGGATAGGATAGGATAGAGGATAGGATAGGATAGAGGATAGGATAGGATAGAGTATAGGATAGGATAGAGGATAGGATAGGATAGAGGATAGGATAGGATAGGATAGAGGTTAGGATAGGATAGAGGATACGATAGGATAGAGAATAGGATAGGATAGAGGATAGGATAAGATAGAGGATAGGATAGGATAGAGGATAGGATAGGATAGAGGATAGCATAGGATAGTGGATAGGATAGGATAGAGGATAGGATAGGATAGAGGATAGGATAGGATAGAGGATAGGATAGGATAGAGGATAGGATAGGATAGAGGATAGGATAGGATAGAGGATAGGATAGGATAGGATAGAGGATAGGATAGGATAGGATAGAGGATACGATAGTATAGAGGATAGGATAGGATAGATGATAGGATAGGATAGGATAGAGGATAGGATAGGATAGGATAGGATAGAGGATAGGATAGGATAGATGATATTATAGGAAAGAGGACAGGATAGGACAGAGGAAACGATATTATAGGGGATAGGATAGGATAGAGGATAAGATCGGATAGAGGATAGGATAGGATATTGGATACGATAGGATTGAAGATAGGATTGGAGAGAGGATAGGATAGGATAATGGATAGGATAGGATACTGGATAGGATAGGATAGAGGATAGCATAGAGAATAGGATAGGATACAGGATAGGATAGGCGATTGGATAGGATAGATGATATTATAGGAAAGAGGATATGATATGATAGAGGATACGATATTATAGAGGATAGGGTAGGATAGAGGATAGGATAGGATAGAGGATAGGATAGGATAGTGGATAGGATAGGATTGAGGATAGGATAGGAAAGAGGATAGGATAGGATAGAGGAGAGGATAGGATAGAGGAGAGGATAGGATAGAGGATAGGATAGGATAGAGGATAGCATAGAGGATTGGATAGGATAGAGGATAGGATAGAGGATTGGATAGGATAGAGGATACGATCTTATAGAGGATAGGATAGGATAGAGGAAAGGATAGGATAGAGGATAGCATAGAGAATAGGATAGGATACAGGATAGGATAGGCGATTGGATAGGATAGATGATATTATAGGAAAGAGGATATGATATGATAGAGGATACGATATTATAGAGGATAGGGTAGGATAGAGGATAGGATAGGATAGAGGATAGGATAGGATAGTGGATAGGATAGGATTGAGGATAGGATAGGAAAGAGGATAGGATAGGATAGAGGAGAGGATAGGATAGAGGAGAGGATAGGATAGAGGATAGGATAGGATAGAGGATAGCATAGAGGATTGGATAGGATAGAGGATAGGATACGATAGAAGATAGGATGGGATAGGATAGAGGATAGGATAGGATAGATGATATTATAGGATTGACGATTGGATAGGATAGAGGACAGGACGGGATAGAGGACAGGATAGAGGATTGGATAGGGTAGAGGATAGGATACGATAGAGGATAGGATAGGATAGAGGATAGGATAGGATAGGATAGAGGATACGATAGTATAGAGGATAGGATAGGATAGATGATAGGATAGGATAGGATAGAGGATAGGATAGGATAGGATAGGATAGAGGATAGGATAGGATAGATGATATTATAGGAAAGAGGACAGGATAGGACAGAGGAAACGATATTATAGGGGATAGGATAGGATAGAGGATAAGATCGGATAGAGGATAGGATAGGATATTGGATACGATAGGATTGAAGATAGGATTGGAGAGAGGATAGGATAGGATAATGGATAGGATAGGATACTGGATAGGATAGGATAGAGGATAGCATAGAGAATAGGATAGGATACAGGATAGGATAGGCGATTGGATAGGATAGATGATATTATAGGAAAGAGGATATGATATGATAGAGGATACGATATTATAGAGGATAGGGTAGGATAGAGGATAGGATAGGATAGAGGATAGGATAGGATAGTGGATAGGATAGGATTGAGGATAGGATAGGAAAGAGGATAGGATAGGATAGAGGAGAGGATAGGATAGAGGAGAGGATAGGATAGAGGATAGGATAGGATAGAGGATAGCATAGAGGATTGGATAGGATAGAGGATAGGATAGAGGATTGGATAGGATAGAGGATACGATCTTATAGAGGATAGGATAGGATAGAGGAAAGGATAGGATAGAGGATAGCATAGAGAATAGGATAGGATACAGGATAGGATAGGCGATTGGATAGGATAGATGATATTATAGGAAAGAGGATATGATATGATAGAGGATACGATATTATAGAGGATAGGGTAGGATAGAGGATAGGATAGGATAGAGGATAGGATAGGATAGTGGATAGGATAGGATTGAGGATAGGATAGGAAAGAGGATAGGATAGGATAGAGGAGAGGATAGGATAGAGGAGAGGATAGGATAGAGGATAGGATAGGATAGAGGATAGCATAGAGGATTGGATAGGATAGAGGATAGGATACGATAGAAGATAGGATGGGATAGGATAGAGGATAGGATAGGATAGATGATATTATAGGATTGACGATTGGATAGGATAGAGGACAGGACGGGATAGAGGACAGGATAGAGGATTGGATAGGGTAGAGGATAGGATACGATAGAGGATAGGATAGGATAGAGGATAGGATAGGATAGAGAATAGGATAGGATAGATGATATTATAGGATAGATTATACGATATTATAGGGGATAGGATAGGATAGAGGATAGGATAGGATAGGATTGAGGATAGGATAGGATAGAGGATACGATATTATAGAGGATATTATAGGATAGAGGATAGGATAGGATAGAGGATAGGATAGGATAGAGAATAGGATTGGAAAGAGGATAGGATATGATAGAGGATAGGATAGGATTGAGGACAGGATAAAATAGAGGATAGGATAATATAGAAGATAGGATAGGATAGAGGATAGGATAGGAAAGAGGATAGGATAGGCTAGTGGATAGGATAGGATAGAGGATAGGATAGGATAGAGGATAGGATAGGATAGAGGATAGGATAGGATAGAGGATAGGATAGGATAGAGGATAGGATAGGATAGAGGATAGGATAGGATAGAGGATAGGATAGGATAGAGGATAGGATAGGATAGAGGATAGGATAGGATAGAGGATAGGATAGGATAGAGGATAGGATAGGATAGAGGATAGGATAGGATAGAGGATAGGATAGGATAGAGGATAGGATAGGATAGAGGATAGGATAGGATAGAGGATAGGATAGGATAGAGGATAGGATAGGATAGAGGATAGGATACGATAGATGATATTATAGGATAGGATAGAGGATAGGATACGATAGATGATATGATAGGATAGGATAGAGGATAGGATAGCATGGAGGATAGGATAGGATTAAGGATAGGATAGGTTAGAGGATAGGATAGGATAGAGGATAGGATAGGATAGAGGATAGGAAATGATAGAGGATAGGATAGGATAGAGGATAGGATAAAGGATTGGACAGGATAGAGGACAGGATACGGTAGAGTATAGGGTAGGATAGAGGATAGGATAGGATAGAGAATAGGATAGGAAAGAGGATAGGATAGGATAGAGGATATGATATTATAGAGGATAGGATAGGTTAGAGGATAGGATAGGATAGAGGATAGGATAGGATAGACGATAGGATAGGATAGAGGATAGGATATGATAGAGGATAGGATAGGATAGAGTATAGGATAGGATAGAGGATAGGATAGGATATAGGATAGGATGGGATAGAGGATAGGATAGGATAGAGGATAGGAAATGATAGAGGATAGGATAGGATAGAGGATAGGATAAAGGATTGGATAGGATAGAGGACAGGATACGGTAGAGTATAGGGTAGGATAGAGGATAGGATAGGATAGAGAATAGGATAGGAAAGAGGATAGGATAGGATAGTGGATAGGATAGGATAGAGGATATGATAGGATAGAGTATGGGATAGGGAAGAGGAGAGGATAGGATAGAGGATAGGATAGGATAGAGGATAGGATAGGATAGGATAGAGGATAGCATAGAGAATAGGATAGGATACAGGATAGGATAGGCGATTGGATAGGATAGATGATATTATAGGAAAGAGGATATGATATGATAGAGGATACGATATTATAGAGGATAGGGTAGGATAGAGGATAGGATAGGATAGAGGATAGGATAGGATAGTGGATAGGATAGGATGAAGATAGGATAGGAAAGAGGATAGGATAGGATAGAGGAGAGGATAGGATAGAGGATAGGATAGGATAGAGGATAGGATAGGATAGAGGATAGGATAGAGGATAGGATAGAGGATTGGATAGGATAGTGGATACGATATTATAGAGGATAGGGTAGGATAGAGGATAGGATAGGATAGAGGATAGGATAGGATAGTGGATAGGATAGGATAGACGATAGGATAGGATAGAGGATAGGATATGATAGAGGATAGGATAGGATAGAGTATAGGATAGGATAGAGTTTAGGATAGGATATAGGATAGGATGGGATAGAGGATACGATAGGATAGAGTATAGGATAGGATAGAGTTTAGGATAGGATATATGATAGGATGGGATAGAGGATAGGGTAGGATAGAGGATAGGGTAGGATAGAGGATAGGATAGGATAGGGGATTGGATCGGATACAGGATAGGATACGATAGAGGATAGGATAGGATAGAGGATAGGATAGGATAGAGGATAGGACACGATAGAGGATAGGATAGGATAGAGGATAGGATAGAGGATAGGATAGAGGATAGGATAGAGGATGGGATAGGATAGTGGATACGATAGGATAGAGGATAGGATAGAGGATAGGATATAATAGAGGATAGGATAGGATAGAGGATAGGATAGGATAGAAGATAGGATAGGATAGAGGATAGGATAGGATAGGATAGAGGATAGGATAGGATAGAGGATAGGATAGGATAGAGGATAGGAGAGGATAGAGGATAGGATAGCATAGAGGATAGGATAGGATAGAGGATAGGATAGGATAGAGGATAGGATAGGATAGAGGATAGGAGAGGATAGAGGATAGGATAGCATAGAGGATAGGATAGGATAGAGGATAGGATAGGATAGAGGATAGGATAGGATAGGATAGAGGATAGGATAGGATAGATGATATTATAGGATACAGGACAGGATTGGACAGAGGAAACGATATTATAGAGGATAGGATGGGATAGAGGATAAGTTCGGATAGAGGATAGGATAGGGGATTGGATAGGATAGAGGATAGGATAGTATAGAGGATAAGATAGTATAGAGGATAGGATAGGATAGAGGATAGGATAGGATAGAGGATAGGATAGGATAGAGAATAGGATAGGAAAGACGATAGGATAGGATAGAGAATGGGATAGGATAGAGGATAGGATATGATAGAGGATAGCACAGAGAATAGGATAGGATAGAGGATAGGATAGGTTTGAGGATAGGATTGGAGAGAGGATAGGATAGGATAGAGGATAGGATAGGATAGAGGATAGGATAGGATAGAGGATAGGATAGGATAGTGGATAGGATAGGATAGAGGTTTGGATAGGATAGAGGATAGGATAGGATAGGATAGAGGATAGGGTAGGATAGGATAGAGGATAGGATAGGATAGATGATATTATAGGATACAGGACAGGATTGGACAGAGGAAACGATATTATAGAGGATAGGATGGGATAGAGGATACGATCTTATAGAGGATAGGATAGGATAGAGGAAAGGATAGGATAGTGGAAAGGATAGGATAGAGGATAGGACAGGGGACTGGATAGGATAGAGGATAGGAGACGAAAGAGGATAGGATTGGATAGAGAATAGGATAGAGGATAGGATAGGATAGAGGATAGGATAGGATAGAGGATACGATCGGATAGAGGATAGGATAGGATAGAGGATAGGATAGGATAGAGGATAGGATAGGATAGAGGATAGGATAGGATAGGATAGAGGATAGGGTAGGATAGGATAGAGGATAGGATAGGATAGATGATATTATAGGATACAGGACAGGATTGGACAGAGGAAACGATATTATAGAGGATAGGATGCGATAGAGGATAAGATCGGATAGAGGATAGGATAGGTGATTGGATAGGATAGATGATATTATAGGATAGAGGACAGGATAGGATAGAGGATACGATCTTATGGAGGATAGGATAGGATAGAGGAAAGGATAGGATAGTGGAAAGGATAGGATAGAGGATAGGACAGGGGACTGGATAGGATAGAGGATAGGAGACGAAAGAGGATAGGATTGGATAGAGAATAGGATAGAGGATAGGATAGAGGATTGGATAGGATAGAGGATATTATAGGATAGAGGATAGGATATGATAGAGGATACTATATTATAGAGGATAGGATAGGATAGCGGATAGGATAGAATGGAGTATAGGATGGAATTGAGGATAGGATAGGGTTGAGGATAGGATAGGATAGAGGATAGGATCGGATAGAGGATAGGATAGGGGATTGGACAGGAAAAAGGATAGGTTAGGATAGAGGATAGGATAGGATAGAGGATAGGATAGGGTAGAGAATAGGATAGGATAGATGATATTATAGGATAGATTATACGATATTATAGGGGATAGGATAGGATAGACGATAGGATAGGATAGGATTGAGGATAGGATAGGATAGAGGATACGATATTATAGAGGATATTATAGGATAGAGGATAGGATAGGATAGACGATAGGATAGGATAGAGAATAGGATTGGAAAGAGGATAGGATATGATAGAGGATAGGATAGGATTGAGGACAGGATAAAATAGAGGATAGGATAATATAGAAGATAGGATAGGATAGAGGATAGGATAGGAAAGAGGATAGGATAGGCTAGTGGATAGGATAGGATAGAGGATAGGATAGGATAGAGGATAGGATAGGATAGAGGATAGGATAGGATAGAGGATAGGATAGGATAGAGGATAGGATAGGATAGAGGATAGGATAGGATAGAGGATAGGATAGGATAGAGGATAGGATAGGATAGAGGATAGGATAGGATAGAGGATAGGATAGGATAGAGGATAGGATAGGATAGAGGATAGGATAGGATAGAGGATAGGATAGGATAGAGGATAGGATACGATAGATGATATTATAGGATAGGATAGAGGATAGGATACGATAGATGATATGATAGGATAGGATAGAGGATAGGATAGCATGGAGGATAGGATAGGATTAAGGATAGGATAGGTTAGAGGATAGGATAGGATAGAGGATAGGATAGGATAGAGGATAGGAAATGATAGAGGATAGGATAGGATAGAGGATAGGATAAAGGATTGGACAGGATAGAGGACAGGATACGGTAGAGTATAGGGTAGGATAGAGGATAGGATAGGATAGAGAATAGGATAGGAAAGAGGATAGGATAGGATAGAGGATATGATATTATAGAGGATAGGATAGGTTAGAGGATAGGATAGGATAGAGGATAGGATAGGATAGACGATAGGATAGGATAGAGGATAGGATATGATAGAGGATAGGATAGGATAGAGTATAGGATAGGATAGAGGATAGGATAGGATATAGGATAGGATGGGATAGAGGATAGGATAGGATAGAGGATAGGAAATGATAGAGGATAGGATAGGATAGAGGATAGGATAAAGGATTGGATAGGATAGAGGACAGGATACGGTAGAGTATAGGGTAGGATAGAGGATAGGATAGGATAGAGAATAGGATAGGAAAGAGGATAGGATAGGATAGTGGATAGGATAGGATAGAGGATATGATAGGATAGAGTATGGGATAGGGAAGAGGAGAGGATAGGATAGAGGATAGGATAGGATAGAGGATAGGATAGGATAGGATAGAGGATAGCATAGAGAATAGGATAGGATACAGGATAGGATAGGCGATTGGATAGGATAGATGATATTATAGGAAAGAGGATATGATATGATAGAGGATACGATATTATAGAGGATAGGGTAGGATAGAGGATAGGATAGGATAGAGGATAGGATAGGATAGTGGATAGGATAGGATGAAGATAGGATAGGAAAGAGGATAGGATAGGATAGAGGAGAGGATAGGATAGAGGATAGGATAGGATAGAGGATAGGATAGGATAGAGGATAGGATAGAGGATAGGATAGAGGATTGGATAGGATAGTGGATACGATATTATAGAGGATAGGGTAGGATAGAGGATAGGATAGGATAGAGGATAGGATAGGATAGTGGATAGGATAGGATAGACGATAGGATAGGATAGAGGATAGGATATGATAGAGGATAGGATAGGATAGAGTATAGGATAGGATAGAGTTTAGGATAGGATATAGGATAGGATGGGATAGAGGATACGATAGGATAGAGTATAGGATAGGATAGAGTTTAGGATAGGATATATGATAGGATGGGATAGAGGATAGGGTAGGATAGAGGATAGGGTAGGATAGAGGATAGGATAGGATAGGGGATTGGATCGGATACAGGATAGGATACGATAGAGGATAGGATAGGATAGAGGATAGGATAGGATAGAGGATAGGACACGATAGAGGATAGGATAGGATAGAGGATAGGATAGAGGATAGGATAGAGGATGGGATAGGATAGTGGATACGATAGGATAGAGGATAGGATAGAGGATAGGATATAATAGAGGATAGGATAGGATAGAGGATAGGATAGGATAGAAGATAGGATAGGATAGAGGATAGGATAGGATAGGATAGAGGATAGGATAGGATAGAGGATAGGATAGGATAGAGGATAGGAGAGGATAGAGGATAGGATAGCATAGAGGATAGGATAGGATAGAGGATAGGATAGGATAGAGGATAGGATAGGGGATTGGATAGGATAGAGGATAGGATAGTATAGAGGATAAGATAGTATAGAGGATAGGATAGGATAGAGGATAGGATAGGATAGAGGATAGGATAGGATAGAGAATAGGATAGGAAAGACGATAGGATAGGATAGAGAATGGGATAGGATAGAGGATAGGATATGATAGAGGATAGCACAGAGAATAGGATAGGATAGAGGATAGGATAGGTTTGAGGATAGGATTGGAGAGAGGATAGGATAGGATAGAGGATAGGATAGGATAGAGGATAGGATAGGATAGAGGATAGGATAGGATAGTGGATAGGATAGGATAGAGGTTTGGATAGGATAGAGGATAGGATAGGATAGGATAGAGGATAGGGTAGGATAGGATAGAGGATAGGATAGGATAGATGATATTATAGGATACAGGACAGGATTGGACAGAGGAAACGATATTATAGAGGATAGGATGGGATAGAGGATACGATCTTATAGAGGATAGGATAGGATAGAGGAAAGGATAGGATAGTGGAAAGGATAGGATAGAGGATAGGACAGGGGACTGGATAGGATAGAGGATAGGAGACGAAAGAGGATAGGATTGGATAGAGAATAGGATAGAGGATAGGATAGGATAGAGGATAGGATAGGATAGAGGATACGATCGGATAGAGGATAGGATAGGATAGAGGATAGGATAGGATAGAGGATAGGATAGGATAGAGGATAGGATAGGATAGGATAGAGGATAGGGTAGGATAGGATAGAGGATAGGATAGGATAGATGATATTATAGGATACAGGACAGGATTGGACAGAGGAAACGATATTATAGAGGATAGGATGCGATAGAGGATAAGATCGGATAGAGGATAGGATAGGTGATTGGATAGGATAGATGATATTATAGGATAGAGGACAGGATAGGATAGAGGATACGATCTTATGGAGGATAGGATAGGATAGAGGAAAGGATAGGATAGTGGAAAGGATAGGATAGAGGATAGGACAGGGGACTGGATAGGATAGAGGATAGGAGACGAAAGAGGATAGGATTGGATAGAGAATAGGATAGAGGATAGGATAGAGGATTGGATAGGATAGAGGATATTATAGGATAGAGGATAGGATATGATAGAGGATACTATATTATAGAGGATAGGATAGGATAGCGGATAGGATAGAATGGAGTATAGGATGGAATTGAGGATAGGATAGGGTTGAGGATAGGATAGGATAGAGGATAGGATCGGATAGAGGATAGGATAGGGGATTGGACAGGAAAAAGGATAGGTTAGGATAGAGGATAGGATAGGATAGAGGATAGGATAGGGTAGAGAATAGGATAGGATAGATGATATTATAGGATAGATTATACGATATTATAGGGGATAGGATAGAATAGAGGATGGGATAGGATAGAGTACAGGATAGGATAGAGGATAGGATAGGATACAGGATAGGATAGAGGATAGGATAGGATGGAGGATAGGATAGGATAGAGGATAGGATAGGATAGAGGATATTATAGGACAGAGGATAGGATAGGATAGGATTGAGGATAGGATAGGATAGAGGATACGATATTATAGAGGATATTATAGGATAGAGGATAGGATAGGATAGAGGATATGATAGGATAGAGAATAGGATAGGAAAGAGGATAGGATATGATAGAGGATAGGATAGGATTGAGGACAGGATAAAATAGAGGATAGGATAATATAGAAGATAGGATAGGATAGAGGATAGGATAGGATAGAGGATAGGATAGGATAGAGGATAGGATAGGATAGAAGATAGGATAGGATAGAGGATAGGATACGATAGATGATATGATAGGATAGGATAGAGGATAGGATAGCATGGAGGATAGGATAGGATTAAGGATAGGATAGGTTAGAGGATAGGATAGGATAGAGGATAGGATAGGATAGAGGATAGGATATAATAGATAATAGGATAGGGTAGAGGATAGGATATGATAGAGGATAGGATAGGATTGAGGACAGGATAAAATAGAGGATAGGATAATATAGAAGATAGGATAGGATAGAGGACAGGATAGGATAGAGGATAGGATAGGATAGAGGATAGGATAGGATAGTGGATAGGATAGGAAAGAGGATAGGATAGGATAGAGAATGGGATAGGATAGAGGATAAGATATTATAGAGGATAGGATAGGGTAGAGGATAGGATAGGATAGAGGATAGGGTAGGATAGACGATAGGATAGGATACAGGATAGGATATGATAGAGAATAGGATAGGATATTGGATAGGATGGGATAGAGGATAGGATAGGATAGAGGATAGGGTAGGATGGAGGATAGGATAGGATAGGGGATAGCATAAGATAGAGGATAGGATAGGATAGAGGATATGATAGGATTGAGTATAGGATATAGGATTGGATAGGATAGAGGATAGGATACGATATAGGATTGGATGGAATAGAAGAT
Source organism: Halictus rubicundus (assembly GCF_050948215.1). Lineage (NCBI taxonomy): Eukaryota > Metazoa > Arthropoda > Insecta > Hymenoptera > Halictidae > Halictus > Halictus rubicundus. The sequence continues at coordinate 22,655 of NW_027489369.1, forward strand.
ACGATAGTGAATAGGATAGTATAGAGGATATGATAGGATAGAGGATACGATAGGATAGAGGATAGGATAGGATAGAGGATAGGATAGGATAGATGATATTATAGGATAGAGGACAGGATAGGACAGAGGAAACGATATTATAGAGGATAGGATAGGATAGAGGATAAGATCGGATAGAGGATAGGATAGGGGATTGGATAGGATAGAGGATAGGATAGGATAGAGGATACGATAGTATAGAGGATACGATAGGATGGAGGATAGGATAGGATAGAGGATAGGATAGGATAGAGGATAGGATAGGATATTGGATACGATAGGATTGAAGATAGGATTGGAGAGAGGATAGGATAGGATAAAGGATAGGATAGAATAGTGGATAGGATAGGATAGAGGATAGCATAGAGAATAGGGTAGGATACAGGATAGGATAGGCGATTGGATAGGATAGATGATATTATAGGAAAGAGGATATGATATGATAGAGGATACGATATTATAGAGGATAGGGTAGGATAGAGGATAGGATAGGATAGAGGATAGGATAGGATAGTGGATTGGATAGGATAGATGATAGGATAGGATTGAGGATAGGATAGGAAAGAGGATAGGATAGGAAAGAGATTCGGATAGGGTAGATGATGTTATAGGAAAGAGGATAGGATATGATAGCGGATACGATATTATAGAGAATAGGATAGGATGGAGGATAGGATAGGATAGGATAGAGGATAGGATAGAGGATTGGATGGGATAGAGGATAGGAAATGATAGAGTATAGGATAGGATAGAGGATGGGATAGGATAGAGAATAGGATAGGAAAGAGGATAGGATAGGATAGTGGATAGGATAGGATAGAGGATATGATAGGATAGAGTATGGGATAGGGAAGAGGATGGGATAGGATAGAGAATAGCGTAGGATAGATGATATTATAGGATAGAGGATAGGATAGGATTCCATTGAGGATAGCATATGATAGAGGATAGGATAGAGTATAGGATAGAGGATTGGAAAGGATAGAGGATAGAGGATAGGATAGGATAGAGGATAGGATAGGATAGAGGATAGGATAGGATTGAGGATAGGATAGGATAGAGGATAGGATAGAATAGAGGATAGGATAGGATAGGAGATTGGATAGGATACAGGCTAGGAGACGATAGAGAATAGGATAGGATAGATGGTATTATAGGAAAGTGGATACGATAGGATAGAGAATAGGATAGGAAAGACGATACGATAGGATAGAGGATAGGATAGGATAGAGGATAGGATAGGATAGAGAATAGGATAGGAAAGAGGATAGGATAGGATAGAGGATAGGATAGGATAGAGGATAGGATAGGATAGAGAATGGGATAGGATAGAGGATAAGATATTATAGAGGATAGGATAGGGTAGAGGATAGGATAGGATAGAGGATAGGATAGGATAGACGATAGGATAGGATAGAGGATAGGATATGATAGAGGATAGGATAGGATAGAGGATAGGATAGGATAGAGCATAGGATAGGATATATAGGATAGGATGGGATAGAGGATAGGATAGGATAGAGGATAGGGTAGGATATAGGATAGGATAGGATAGGGGATTGGATCGGATACAGGATAGGATACGATAGAGGATAGGATATGATAGAGGATAGGATAGGATAGCGGATAGGATAGGATAGAGGATAGGATAGGATAGAGGATAGGATAGGATAGGGGGATAGGATAGGATAGAGGATAGGATAGGATTGAGGTTTGGATAGGATTGAGGATAGGATAGGATAGAGGATAGGATAGGATAGAGGATACGATATAGGATGGGATAGGATAGAGGATAGGATAGGAAAGAGGATAGGATAGGATAGAGAATGGGATAGGATAGAGGATAGGATAGGATAGAGGATAGCACAGAGAATAGGATAGGATAGAGAATATGATAGGGGATTGGATAGGATAGATGATAGGATAGGATTGAGGATAGGATAGGAAAGAGGATAGGATAGGAAAGAGATTCGGATAGGGTAGATGATGTTATAGGAAAGAGGATAGGATATGATAGCGGATACGATATTATAGAGAATAGGATAGGATGGAGGATCGGATAGGATAGGATAGAGGATAGGATAGAGGATTGGATAGGATAGATGATATTATAGGAAAGAGGATACGGTAGGATGGAGGATAGGATAGGATAGAGGATCAGATAGGATAGCGGCAAAGGATAGGATAGAGTATAGGATAGGATAGAGGATAGGATAGGATAGATGATATTATAGGATAGAGGACAGGATAGGATAGAGGATAGGATAGGATAGAGGATAGGATAGGATATTCGATACGATAGGATTGAGGATAGGATTGGAGAGAGGATAGGATAGGATAAAGGATAGGATAGGATAGTGGATAGGATAGGATAGAGGATAGCATAGAGAGTAGGATAGGATACAGGATAGGATAGGCGATTGGATAGGATAGATGACATTATAGGAAAGAGGATATGATATGATAGAGGATACGATATTATAGAGGATAGGGTAGGATAGAGGATAGGATAGGATAGAGGACAGGATAGGATAGTGGATAGGATAGGATTGAGGATAGGATAGGAAAGAGGATAGGATAGGATAGCATAGAGGATAGGATAGAGGATAGGATAGAGGATTGGATAGGATAGATGATATTATAGGAAAGAGGATACGATAGGATGGAGGATAGGATAGGATAGAGGATCAGATAGGATAGAGGATACGATATAGGATTGGATAGGATAGAGGATAGGATAGGAAAGAGGATAGGATAGGATAGAGAATGGGATAGGATAGAGGATAGGATAGGATAGAGGATAGCACAGAGAATAGGATAGGATAGAGAATATGATAGGGGATTGGATAGGATAGATGATAGGATAGGATTGAGGATAGGATAGGAAAGAGGATAGGATAGGAAAGAGATTCGAATAGGGTAGATGATGTTATAGGAAAGAGGATAGGATATGATAGCGGATACGATATTATAGAGAAGAGGATAGGATGGAGGATCGGATAGGATAGGATAGAGGATAGGATAGAGGATTGGATGGGATAGAGGATAGGAAATGATAGAGGATAGGATAGGATAGAGGATAGGATAAAGGATTGGATAGTATAGAGGACAGGATACGATAGAGTATAGGATAGGATAGAGGATAGGATAGGATAGAGAATAGGATAGGAAAGAGGATGGGATAGGATAGTGGATAGGATAGGATAGAGGATATGATAGGATAGAGGATAGGATAGGATAGGGGGATAGGATAGGATAGAGGATAGGATAGGATAGAGGTTTGGATAGGATAGAGGATAGGATAGGATAGAGGATAGGATACGATAGAGGATTGGATGGAATAGAAGATACGATAGAGAATAGGATAGTATAGAGGATATGATAGGATAGAGGATACGATAGGATAGAGGATAGGATAGGATAGAGGATAGGATAGGATAGATGATATTATAGGATAGAGGACAGAATAGGACACAGGGAAACGATATTATAGAGGATAGGATAGGGTAGAGGATAGCATAGGAGAGATGATATGATGGGATAGAGGATAGTATAGGATAGAGGATAAGATATTATAGAGGATAGGATAGGGTAGAGTATAGGATAGGATAGAGGATAGGATAGGATAGATGATATTATAGGATTGACGATAGGATAGGATAGAGGACAGGACGGGATAGAGGACAGGATAGAGGATTGGATACGATAGAGGATAGGATACGATAGAGGATAGGATAGGATAGAGGATAGGATAGGATAGAGAATAGGATAGGATAGATGATATTATAGGATAGATTATACGATATTATAGGGGATAGGATAGGATAGAGGATGGGATAGGATAGAGTGCAGGATAGGATAGAGGATAGGATAGGATACAGGATAGGATAAAGGATAGGATAGGATGGAGGATAGGATAGGATAGAGGATAGGATAGGATAGGATAGAGGATATTATAGGACAGAGGATAAGATAGGATAGGATTGAGGATAGGATAGGATAGAGGATACGATATTATAGAGGATATTATAGGATAGAGGATAGGATAGGATAGAGGATAGGATAGGATAGAGAATAGGATAGGAAAGAGGATAGGATACGATAGATGATATGATAGGATAGGATAGAGGATAGGATAGCATGGAGGATAGGATAGGATTAAGGATAGGATAGGTTAGAGGATAGGATAGGATAGAGGATAGGATAGGATAGAGGATAGGAAAGGATAGACGATAGGATAGGATAGAGGATAGGATAAAGGATTGGATAGGATAGAGGACAGGATACGATAAAGTATAGGATAGGATAGAGAATAGGATAGGATAGAGAATAGGATAGGAAAGAGGATAGGATAGGATAGTGGATAGGATAGGATAGAGGATATGATAGGATAGAGGATAGGATAGGATAGGGGGATAGGATAGGATAGAGGATAGGATAGGATAGAGGTTTGGATAGGATAGAGGATAGGATAGGATAGAGGATAGGATAGGATAGAGGATACGATATAGGATTGGATAGGATAGAGGATAGGATAGGATAGAGGATAGGATAGGATAGAGGATAGCACAGAGAATAGGATAGGATAGAGAATATGATAGGGGATTGGATAGGATAGAGAATATGATAGGGGATTGGATAGGATAGATGATAGGATAGGATTGAGGATAGGATAGGAAAGAGGATAGGATAGGAAAGAGATTCGAATAGGGTAGATGATGTTATAGGAAAGAGGATAGGATATGATAGCGGATACGATATTATAGAGAATAGGATAGGATGGAGGATCGGATAGGATAGAGGATCAGATAGGATAGCGGCAAAGGATAGGATAGAGTAGAGGATAGGATAGAGGATAGGATAGGATGGATGATATTATAGGATAGAGGACAGGATAGGACACAGGAAAGGATAGGATAGAGGATAGGATAGGATAGAGGATAGGATAGGATATTCGATACGATAGGATTGAGGATAGGATTGGAGAGAGGATAGGATAGGATAAAGGATAGGATAGGATAGTGGATAGGATAGGATAGAGGATAGCATAGAGAATAGGATAGGATACAGGATAGGATAGGCGATTGGATAGGATAGATGATATTATAGGAAAGAGGATATGATATGATAGAGGATACGATATTATAGAGGATAGGGTAGGATAGAGGATAGGATAGGATAGAGGATAGGATAGGATAGTGGATAGGATAGGATTGAGGATAGGATAGGAAAGAGGATAGGATAGGATAGAGGAGAGGATAGGATAGAGGATAGGATAGGAAAGAGGATAGGATAGGATAGAGGATAGGATAGGATAGAAGATAGGATAGCATAGAGGATAGGATAGAGGATAGGATAGAGGATTGGATAGGATAGATGATATTATAGGAAAGAGGATACGATAGGATGGAGGATAGGATAGGATAGAGGATCAGATAGGATAGCGGCAAAGGATAGGATAGAGTATAGGATAGGATAGAGGATAGGATAGGATAGAGGATAGGATAGGATTGAGTATAGGATATAGGATAGGAAAGGATAGAGGATAGGATAGGATAGAGGATAGGATAAAGGATTGGATAGGATAGGGGACCGGATACGATAGAGTATGGGATAGGATAGAGGATAGAATAGGATAGAGAATGGGATAGGAAAGAGGATAGGATAGGATAGAAGATAGCACAGAGAATAGGATAGGATAGAGGATAGGATAGGATTGAGGATAGGATTGGAGAGAGGATAGGATAGGATAGAGGATAGGATAGGATAGAGGATAGGATAGGATAGAGGATAGGATAGGATTGAGGATAGGATTGGAGAGAGGATAGGATAGGATAGAGGATAGGATAGGATAGAGGATAGGATAGGATAGAGGATAGGATACGATAGTGGATAGGATAGGATAGAGGTTTGGATAGGATAGAGGATAGGATAGGATATAGGATAGGATAGGATATAGGATACGATATAGGATTGGATAGGCTAGAGGATAGGATAGGAAAGAGGATAGGATAGGATAGAGGATAGGATAGGATAGAGGATAGGATAGGATAGAGGATACGATATAGGATTGGATAGGATAGAGGATAGGATAGGAAAGAGGATAGGATAGGACAGAGAATGGGATAGGATAGAGGATAAGATATTATAGAGGATAGGATAGGGTAGAGGATAGGATAGGATAGAGGATAGGATAGGATAGACGATAGGATAGGATAGAGGATTGGATATGATAGAGGATAGGATAGGATAGAGGATAGGATAGGATAGAGGATAGGATAGGATATATAGGATAGGATGGGATAGAGGATAGGGTAGGATAGAGGATAGGGTAGGATAGAGGATAGGATATGATAGAGGTTTGGATAGGATAGAGGATAGGATAGGATATAGGATAGGATAGGATATAGGATACGATATAGGATTGGATAGGATAGAGGATAGGATAGGAAAGAGGATAGGATAGGATAGAGGATAGGATAGGATAGAGGATAGGATAGGATAGAGGATACGATATAGGATTGGATAGGATAGAGGATAGGATAGGAAAGAGGATAGGATAGGACAGAGAATGGGATAGGATAGAGGATAAGATATTATAGAGGATAGGATAGGGTAGAGGATAGGATAGGATAGAGGATAGGATAGGATAGACGATAGGATAGGATAGAGGATTGGATATGGTAGAGGATAGGATAGGATAGAGGATAGGATAGGATAGAGGATAGGATAGGACATATAGGATAGGATGGAATAGAGGATAGGATAGGATAGAGGATAGGGTAGGATAGAGGATAGGATAGGATAGGGGATTGGATCGGATACGGATAGGATACGATAGAGGATCGGATATGATAGAGGATAGGATAGGATAGCGGATAGGATAGGATAGAGGATAGGATAGGATAGAGGATAGGATAGGATAGGAAAGAGGATAGGATAGGATAGAGGATAGGATAGGATAGAGGATAGGATAGGATAGAGGATAGGATAGGATAGAGGATACGATATAGGATTGGATAGGATAGAGGATAGGATAGGAAAGAGGATAGGATAGGACAGAGAATGGGATAGGATAGAGGATAAGATATTATAGAGGATAGGATAGGGTAGAGGATAGGATAGGATAGAGGATAGGATAGGATAGACGATAGGATATGATAGAGGATAGGATAGGATAGAGGATAGGATAGGATAGAGGATAGGATAGGATATATAGGATAGGATGGGATAGAGGATAGGATAGGATAGAGGATAGGGTAGGATAGAGGATAGGATAGGATAGGGGATTGGATCGGATACGGATAGGATACGATAGAGGATAGGATATGATAGAGAATAGGATAGGATAGCGGATAGGATAGGATAGAGGATAGGATAGGATAGAGGATAGGATAGGATAGAGAATGGGATAGGATAGAGGATAGGATAGGATAGAGGATAGCACAGAGAATAGGATAGGATAGAGAATATGATAGGGGATTGGATAAGATAGCTGATAGGATAGGATTGAGGATAGGATAGGAAAGAGGATAGGATAGGAAAGAGATTCGGATAGGGTAGATGATGTTATAGGAAAGAGGATAGGATATGATAGCGGATACGATATTATAGAGAATAGGATAGGATGGAGGATCGGATAGGATAGGATAGAGGATAGGATAGAGGATTGGATGGGCTCGAGGTTAGGAGACGATAGAGGATAACATAAGATAGAGGATAGGATAGGATAGAGGATAGGAGAGGATAGAAGATAGGATAGCATAGAGGATAGGATAGAGGATAGGATAGGTTAGGGGATAGGATAGGATATCATTGAGGATAGGAATGAGGATAGGATGGAGGATAGGATAGGATACAATTGAGGATAGCATAGGATAGAGGATCAGATAGGATAGCGGCAAAGGATAGGATAGAGTATAGGATAGGATAGAGGATAGGATAGGATAGAGGATAGGATAGGATTGAGTATAGGATATAGGATTGGATCGGATAGAGGATAGGATACGATAGAGGATTGGATGGAATAGAAGATACGATAGAGAATAGGATAGTATAGAGGATATGATAGGATAGAGGATACGATAGGATAGAGGATAGGATAGGATAGAGGATAGGATAGGATAGATGATATTATAGGATAGAGGACAGGATAGGACAGAGGAAAGGATAGGATAGAGGATAGGATAGGATAGAGGATAGGATAGGATATTCGATACGATAGGATTGATGATAGGATTGGAGAGAGGATAGGATAGGATAAAGGATAGGATCGGATAGTGGATAGGATAGGATAGAGGATAGCATAGAGAATAGGATAGGATACAGGATAGGATAGGCGATTGGATAGGATAGATGATATTATAGGAAAGAGGATATGATATGATAGAGGATACGATATTATAGAGGGTAGGGTAGGATAGAGGATAGGATAGGATAGAGGATAGGATAGGATAGTGGATAGGATAGGATTGAGGATAGGATAGGAAAGAGGATAGGATAGGATAGAGGAGAGGATAGGATAGAGGATAGGATAGGATAGAGGATAGGATAGGATAGAGGATAGGATAGAGGATAGGATAGAGGATTGGATAGGATAGAGGACAGGATACGATAGAAGATAGGATGGGATAGGATAAAGAATAGGATAGGATATATGATATTATAGGATAGAGCAAGGATAGGACAGAGGATACGATATTATAGACGATAGGATAGGATAGAGAAGAGGATAGGATAGGATAGAGGATAGAATAGGATCGAGTATTGGATAGGATAGAGAATACGATAGGGGATTGGATAGGATAGATGATAGGATAGGATAGAGGATAGGATAGGGGATTGGATAGGATAGAGGATAGGATAGGATAGAGGATAGGATAGGATAGAGGATAGGATAGGGGATTGGATAGGATAGAGGATAGGATAGGATAGAGGACTGGATAGGATAGAGGAAAGGATAGGATAGTGGAAAGGATAGGATAGAGGATAGGACAGAGGATTGGATAGGATAGAGGATAGGAGACGAAGGAGGATAGGATTGGATAGAGAATAGGATAGAGGATAGGATAGTGGATTGGATAGGATAGAGGATATTATAGGATAGAGGATAGGATATGATAGAGGATACGATATTATAGAGGATAGGATAGGATAGCGGATAGGATAGGATGGAGTATAGGATAGAATTGAGGATAGGATAGGGTTGACGATAGGATAGGATAGAGGATAGGATAGGATAGAGGATAGGATAGGATAGGGAATAGGATAGGATAGATGGTATTATAGGAAAGAGGATAGGATATGATAGAGGATACGATATTATAGAGGATAGGATAGGATAGCAGATAGGATAGCATGGAGTATAGGATGGAATTGAGGATAGGATAGGGTTGAGGATAGGATAGGATAGAGGATAGGATCGGATAGAGGATAGGATAGGATAGAGGATAGGATACAGGATAGGGTAGGACAGAGGATAGGATAGGGTAGAGGATAGCATAGGAGAGATGATATGATGGGATAGAGGATAGTATAGGATAGAGGATAAGATATTATAGAGGATAGGATAGGGTAGAGTATAGGATAGGATAGAGGATATTGTAGGATAGTGGATAGGATAGGATAGAGGATATGATAGGATAGAGTATAGGATAGGGCAGAGTATGGGATAGGATAGAGGATACGATAGGATAGAGGATAGGATAGAGGATAGGATAGGAAAGAGGATAGGATAGGATAGAGGGTAGGATAGGATAGACGATAGGATAGGATAGAGGATAGGATAGAGGATAGGACAGGATAGAGGATAGGACAGGATAGATTATAGGATAGCATAGAAGATAGGATAGGATTGAGGATAGGATAGGATAGAGGATAGGATACAGGATAGGGTAGGACAGATGATAGGATAGGGTAGAGGATACCATAGGATATATGATATTATGGGATAGAGGATAGTATAGGATATAGGATAGGATATTATAGAGGATAGGATAGGGTAGAGGATAGGATGGGATAGAGAATATTATAGGATAGTGGATAGGATAGGATAGAGTATAGGTTAGGATAGGGGATAGGATACGATAGAGGATAGGTTAGGATAAAGGATAGAGGATAGGATAGAGGATAGGATAGGATAGAGGATACGATATTATAGAGGATAGGATAGAGGCTCGGATAGGATAGAGGATTGGATAGGATAGAGGATACGATCTTCTAGAGGATAGGATAGGATAGAGGAAAGAATAGGATAGTGGAAAGGATAGGATAGAGGATAGGATAGGGGATTGGATAGGATAGAGGATAGGAGGCGAAATAGGATAGGATTGGATACAGAATAGGATAGATAATAGGATAGAGGATTGGATAGGATAGAGGATAGGATAGGATAGCGGATAGGATAGGATGGAGTATAGGATAGAATTGAGGATAGGATAGGAACGAGGATAGGATAGGAACGAGGATAGGATAGGATAGAGGTTAGGATAGGATAGAGGATATGATAGGCTAGGGAATAGGATAGGATAAATGATATTATAGGAAAGAGGATAGGATATGATAGAGGATACGATATTATAGAGGATACGATAGGATAGAGGATCGGAAAGGATAGAGGATTGGATAGGATAGAGGATACGATATGATAGAGGATAGGATAGGATTGAGGATAGGATAGGAAAGAGGACAGGATAGGATACAGGATACGATATTATAGAGGATAGGATAGGATACGGAAGAGGATAGGATAGATGATATTATAGGATAGAGGATAGGATAGGATCGAGGATAGGATAGAGGATAGGATAGGATAGAGGATAGGATAGGATAGAGGATAGGATAGGATAGAGGATAGGATAGGATAGAGGATAGGATAGGATAGTGGATAGGATAGGATAGAGGATAGGATAGAATAGAGGATAGGATAGAATAGACGATAGGATAGGATAGAGGATAGGATAGCATAGAGGATAGGATAGGATAGAGGATAGGATAGGATAGAGGATAGGATAGGATAGTGGATAGGATAGGATAGAGGATAGGATAGGATAGAGGATAGGATAGGATAGACGATAGGATAGGATAGAGGATAGGATAGCATAGAGGATAGGATAGGATTGACGATAGAATAGGATAGAGGTCAGGACGGATAGAGGACAGGATAGAGGATTGGATTGGATAGAGGATAGGATACGATAGAGGATAGGATAGGATAGGATAGAGGATAGGATAGCATGGAGGATAGGATAGGATTAAGGATAGGATAGGATAGAGGATAGGATAAAGGATTGGATAGGATAGGGGACCGGATACGATAGAGTATAGGATAGGATAGAGGATAGAATAGGATAGAGAATGGGATAGGAAAGAGGATAGGATAGGATAGTGGATAGGATAGGATAGAGGATAGGATAGGATAGAGGATAGGATAGGATAGAGGATAGGATAGGATAGAGGATAGGATAGGATAGTGGATAGGATAGGATAGAGGATAGGATAGAATAGAGGATAGGATAGAATAGACGATAGGATAGGATAGAGGATAGGATAGCATAGAGGATAGGATAGGATAGAGGATAGGATAGGATAGAGGATAGGATAGGATAGTGGATAGGATAGGATAGAGGATAGGATAGGATAGAGGATAGGATAGGATAGACGATAGGATAGGATAGAGGATAGGATAGCATAGAGGATAGGATAGGATTGACGATAGAATAGGATAGAGGTCAGGACGGATAGAGGACAGGATAGAGGATTGGATTGGATAGAGGATAGGATACGATAGAGGATAGGATAGGATAGGATAGAGGATAGGATAGGATTAAGGATAGGATAGGATAGAGGATAGGATAAAGGATTGGATAGGATAGGGGACCGGATACGATAGAGTATAGGATAGGATAGAGGATAGAATAGGATAGAGAATGGGATAGGAAAGAGGATAGGATAGGATAGTGGATAGGATAGGATAGAGGATATGATAGGATAGAGTATGGGTTAGGGAAGAGGATGGGATAGGATAGAGAATAGCGTAGGATAGATGATATTATAGGATAGAGGATAGGATAGGATAGAGGATAGGATAGGATTCGATTGAGGATAGCATATGATAGAGGATAGGATAGAGTATAGGATAGAGGATTGGATAGGATAGAGGATAGAGGATAGGATAGGATAGGATAGAGGATAGGATAGCATAGAGGATAGGATAGGATTAAGGATAGGATAGGATAGAGGATAGGATAGCATGGAGGATAGGATAGGATTAAGGATAGGATACGTTAGAGGATAGGATAGGATACAGGATAGGATAGGATAGAGGATAGGAAAGGATAGAGGATAGGATAGGATAGAGGATAGGATAAAGGATTGGATAGGATAGGGGACAGGATACGATAGAGTATAGGATAGGATAGAGGATAGGATAGGATAGAGAATAGGATAGGAAAGAGGATAGCATAGGATAGTGGATAGGATAGGATAGAGAATAGGATAGGAAAGAGTATAGCATAGGATAGTGGATAGGATAGGATAGAGGATATGATAGGATAGAGTATGGGTTAGGGAAGAGGATGGGATAGGATAGAGAATAGCGTAGGATAGATGATATTATAGGATACAGGATAGGATAGGATAGAGGATAGGATAGAGGATAGGATAGGATAGAGGATAGGATAGGATAGAGGATAGGATAGGATAGAGGATAGGATAGGATAGAGGATAGGATAGGATAGAGGATAGGATAGGATAGAGGATAGGTTAGGATAGAGGATAGGATAGGATAGAGGATAGGATAGGATAGGATAGAGGATAGGATAGGATAGAGGATAGGATAGGATAGAGGATAGGATAGGATAGAGGATAGGATAGGATAGAGGATAGGATAGGATAGAGGATAGGATAGGATAGACGATATTATAGGATTGACGATAGGATAGGATAGAGGACAGGACGGGATAGAGGACAGGATAGAGGATTGGATAGTTTAGAGGATAGGATAGGATAGAGGATAGGATAGTATACAGGATAGGATAGAGGATAGGATAGGATGGAGGATAGGATAGGATAGAGGATAGGATAGGATAGAGAATAGGATAGGAAAGAGGATAGCATAGGATAGTGGATAGGATAGGATAGAGGATATGATAGGATAGAGTATGGGTTAGGGAAGAGGATGGGATAGGATAGAGAATAGCGTAGGATAGATTATATTATAGGATAGAGGATAGGATAGGATAGAGGATAGGATAGGATTCGAATGAGGATAGCATATGATAGAGGATAGGATAGAGTATAGGATAGAGGATTGGATAGGATAGAGGATAGAGGATAGGATAGGATAGAGGATAGGATAGGATAGAGGATAGGATAGGATAGGATAGATGATATTATAGGATTGACGATAGGATAGGATAGAGGACAGGACGGGATAGAGGACAGGATAGAGGATTGGATAGTTTAGAGGATGGGATAGGATAGAGTACAGGATAGGATAGAGGATAGGATAGGATACAGGATAGGATAGAGGACAGGATAGGATGGAGGATAGGATAGGATAGAGGATAGGATAGGATAGAGGATATTATAGGACAGAGGATAGGATAGGATAGGATTGAGGATAGGATAGGATAGAGGATACGATATTATAGAGGATATTATAGGATAGAGGATAGGATAGGATAGAGGATAGGATAGGATAGAGAATAGGATAGGAAAGAGGATAGGATACGATAGAGGATAGGATAGGATTGAGGGCAGGATAAAATAGAGGATAGGATAATATAGAAGATAGGATAGGATAGAGGATAGGATATTATAGAGGATAGGATAGGATGGAGGATAGGATAGGATAGAAGATAGGATAGGATAGAGGATAGGATACGATAGATGATATGATAGGATAGGATAGAGGATAGGATAGCATGGAGGATAGGATACGATAGATGATATGATAGGATAGGATAGAGGATAGGATAGCATGGAGGATAGGATAGGATTAAGGATGGGATAGGATAGAGAATAGCGTAGGATAGATTATATTATAGGATAGAGGATAGGATAGGATAGAGGATAGGATAGGATTCGATTGAGGATAGCATATGATAGAGGATAGGATAGAGGATAGGATAGGATAGAGGATAGGATAGGATAGTGGATAGGATTAGATAGAGGATAGGACAGAATAGAGGATAGGATAGAATAGACGATAGGATAGGATAGAGGAGAGCATAGCATAGAGGATAGGATAGGATAGAGGATAGGATAGGATAGAGGATAGGATAGGATAGTGGATAGGATAGCATAGAGGATAGGATAGGATAGAGGATAGGATAGGATAGACGATAGGATAGGATAGAGGATAGGATAGCATAGAGGATAGGATAGGATTGACGATAGGATAGGATAGAGGACAGGACGGGATAGAGGATAGGATAGAGGATTGGATAGGATAGAGGATAGGATACGATAGAGGATAGGATAGGATAGAGGATAGGATAGGATAGAGAATAGGATAGGATAGATGATATTATAGGATAGAGGATACGATATTATAGGGGACAGGATAGGATAGAGGATGGGATAGGATAGAGTACAGGATAGGATAGAGGATAGGATAGGATAGAGGATAGGATAGGATAGAGGATAGGATAGGATAGATGATATTATAGGATTGACGATAGGATAGGATAGAGGACAGGACGGGATAGAGGACAGGATAGAGGATTGGATAGGATAGAGGATAGGATAGGATAGAGGATAGGATAGGATAGATGATATGATAGGAAAGGATAGAGGATAGGATAGCATGGAGGATAGGATACGATAGATGATATGATAGGATAGGATAGAGGATAGGGTAGCATGGAGGATAGGATAGGATTAAGGATAGGATAGGTTAGAGGATAGGATAGGATAGAGGATAGGATAGGATAGAGGATAGGAAAGGATAGAGGATAGGATAGGATAGAGGATAATATAAAGGATTGGATAGGATAGAGGACAGGATACGATAAAGTATAGGATAGGATAGAGGATAGGATAGGATAGAGAATAGGATAGGAAAGAGGATAGGATAGGATAGTGGATAGGATAGGATAGAGGATATGATAGGATAGAGTATGGGATAGGGAAGAGGATGGGATAGGATAGAGAATAGCGTAGGATAGATTATATTATAGGATAGAGGATAGGATAGGATAGGATAGTGGATAGGATAGGATAGAGGATAGGATAGAATAGAAGATAGGATAGAATAGACGATAGGATAGGATAGATAATAGGATAGCATAGAGGATAGGATAGGATAGAGGATAGGATAGGATAGAGGATAGGATAGGATAGTGGATAGGATAGGATAGAGGATAGGATAGGTTAGAGGATAGGATAGGATAGACGATAGGATAGGATAGAGGATAGGATAGCGTAGAGGATAGGATAGGATTGACGATAGGATAGGATAGAGGATAGGATAGGATAGAGGATAGGATAGAGGATAGGATAGGATAGAGGATAGGATAGGATAGAGGATAGGATAGGATAGAGGATAGGATAGGATAGAGGATAGGATAGGATAGAGGATAGGATAGGATAGAGGATAGGATAGGATAGAGGATAGGTTAGGATAGAGGATAGGATAGGATAGAGGATAGGATAGGATAGGATAGAGGATAGGATAGGATAGAGGATAGGATAGGATAGAGGATAGGATAGGATAGAGGATAGGATAGGATAGAGGATAGGATAGGATAGACGATATTATAGGATTGACGATAGGATAGGATAGAGGACAGGACGGGATAGAGGACAGGATAGAGGATGGGATAGTTTAGAGGATAGGATAGGATAGAGGATAGGATAGTATACAGGATAGGATAGAGGATAGGATAGGATGGAGGATAGGATAGGATAGAGGATAGGATAGGATAGAGAATAGGATAGGAAAGAGGATAGCATAGGATAGTGGATAGGATAGGATAGAGGATATGATAGGATAGTGGATAGGATAGGATAGAGGATATGATAGGATAGAGTATGGGTTAGGGAAGAGGATGGGATAGGATAGAGAATAGCGTAGGATAGATTATATTATAGGATAGAGGATAGGATAGGATAGAGGATAGGATAGGATTCGAATGAGGATAGCATATGATAGAGGATAGGATAGAGTATAGGATAGAGGATTGGATAGGATAGAGGATAGAGGATAGGATAGGATAGAGGATAGGATAGGATAGAGGATAGGATAGGATAGGATAGATGATATTATAGGATTGACGATAGGATAGGATAGAGGACAGGACGGGATAGAGGACAGGATAGAGGATTGGATAGTTTAGAGGATGGGATAGGATAGAGTACAGGATAGGATAGAGGATAGGATAGGATACAGGATAGGATAGAGGACAGGATAGGATGGAGGATAGGATAGGATAGAGGATAGGATAGGATAGAGGATATTATAGGTCAGAGGATAGGATAGGATAGGATTGAGGATAGGATAGGATAGAGGATACGATATTATAGAGGATACTATAGGATAGAGGATAGGATAGGATAGAGGATAGGATAGGATAGAGAATAGGATAGGAAAGAGGATAGGATACGATAGAGGATAGGATAGGATTGAGGGCAGGATAAAATAGAGGATAGGATAATATAGAAGATAGGATAGGATAGAGGATAGGATATTATAGAGGATAGGATAGGATGGAGGATAGGATAGGATAGAAGATAGGATAGGATAGAGGATAGGATACGATAGATGATATGATAGGATAGGATAGAGGATAGGATAGCATGGAGGATAGGATACGATAGATGATATGATAGGATAGGATAGAGGATAGGATAGCATGGAGGATAGGATAGGATTAAGGATGGGATAGGATAGAGAATAGCGTAGGATAGATTATATTATAGGATAGAGGATAGGATAGGATAGAGGATAGGATAGGATTCGATTGAGGATAGCATATGATAGAGGATAGGATAGAGGATAGGATAGGATAGAGGATAGGATAGGATAGTGGATAGGATTAGATAGAGGATAGGACAGAATAGAGGATAGGATAGAATAGACGATAGGATAGGATAGAGGAGAGCATAGCATAGAGGATAGGATAGGATAGAGGATAGGATAGGATAGAGGATAGGATAGGATAGTGGATAGGATAGCATAGAGGATAGGATAGGATAGAGGATAGGATAGGATAGACGATAGGATAGGATAGAGGATAGGATAGCATAGAGGATAGGATAGGATTGACGATAGGATAGGATAGAGGACAGGACGGGATAGAGGATAGGATAGAGGATTGGATAGGATAGAGGATAGGATACGATAGAGGATAGGATAGGATAGAGGATAGGATAGGATAGAGAATAGGATAGGATAGATGATATTATAGGATAGAGGATACGATATTATAGGGGACAGGATAGGATAGAGGATGGGATAGGATAGAGTACAGGATAGGATAGAGGATAGGATAGGATAGAGGATAGGATAGGATAGAGGATAGGATAGGATAGATGATATTATAGGATTGACGATAGGATAGGATAGAGGACAGGACGGGATAGAGGACAGGATAGAGGATTGGATAGGATAGAGGATAGGATAGGATAGAGGATAGGATAGGATAGATGATATGATAGGAAAGGATAGAGGATAGGATAGCATGGAGGATAGGATACGATAGATGATATGATAGGATAGGATAGAGGATAGGGTAGCATGGAGGATAGGATAGGATTAAGGATAGGATAGGTTAGAGGATAGGATAGGATAGAGGATAGGATAGGATAGAGGATAGGAAAGGATAGAGGATAGGATAGGATAGAGGATAATATAAAGGATTGGATAGGATAGAGGACAGGATACGATAAAGTATAGGATAGGATAGAGGATAGGATAGGATAGAGAATAGGATAGGAAAGAGGATAGGATAGGATAGTGGATAGGATAGGATAGAGGATATGATAGGATAGAGTATGGGATAGGGAAGAGGATGGGATAGGATAGAGAATAGCGTAGGATAGATTATATTATAGGATAGAGGATAGGATAGGATAGGATAGTGGATAGGATAGGATAGAGGATAGGATAGAATAGAAGATAGGATAGAATAGACGATAGGATAGGATAGATAATAGGATAGCATAGAGGATAGGATAGGATAGAGGATAGGATAGGATAGAGGATAGGATAGGATAGTGGATAGGATAGGATAGAGGATAGGATAGGTTAGAGGATAGGATAGGATAGACGATAGGATAGGATAGAGGATAGGATAGCGTAGAGGATAGGATAGGATTGACGATAGGATAGGATAGAGGACAGGACGGGATAGAGGATAGGATAGAGGATTGGATAGGATAGAGGATAGGATACGATAGAGGATAGGATAGGATAGAGGATAGGATAGGATAGAGCATAGGATAGGATAGATGATATTATAGGATAGAGGATACGATATTATAGGGGATAGGACAGGATAGAGGATGGGATAGGATAGAGTACAGGATAGGATAGAGGATAGGATAGGATAGGATAGATGATAGGATAGGATTCGATTGAGGATAGCATATGATAGAGGATAGGATAGAGGATAGGATAGGATAGAGGATAGGATAGAGGATAGGATAGGATAGAGGATAGGATAGGATAGTGGATAGGATAGGATAGTGGATAGGATAGGATAGAGGATAGGATAGAATAGAGGATAGGATAGAATAGACGATAGGATAGGATAGAGGATAGGATAGCATAGAGGATAGGATAGGATAGAGGATAGGATAGGATAGAGGATAGGATAGGATAGTGGATAGGATAGGATAGAGGATAGGATAGGATAGAGGATAGGATAGCATAGAGGATAGGATAGGATTGACGATAGGATAGGATAGAGGACAGGACGGGATAGAGGACAGGATAGAGGATTGAATAGGATAGAGGATAGGATACGATAGAGGATAGGATAGGATAGAGGATAGGATAGGATAGAGAATAGGATAGGATAGATGATATTATAGGA
Source organism: Halictus rubicundus (assembly GCF_050948215.1). Lineage (NCBI taxonomy): Eukaryota > Metazoa > Arthropoda > Insecta > Hymenoptera > Halictidae > Halictus > Halictus rubicundus. The sequence continues at coordinate 41,734 of NW_027489369.1, forward strand.
TAGATTATACGATATTATAGGGGATAGGATAGGATAGAGGATGGGATAGGATAGAGTACAGGATAGGATAGTGGATAGGATAGGATACAGGATAGGATAGAGGATAGGATAGGATGGAGGATAGGATAGGATAGAGGATAGGTTAGGATGGAGGATAGGATAGGATAGAAGATAGGATAGGATAGAGGATAGGATACGATAGATGATATGATAGGATAGGATAGAGGATAGGATAGCATGGAGGATAGGATACGATAGATGATATGATAGGATAGGATAGAGGATAGGATAGCATGGAGGATAGGATAGGATTAAGGATAGGATAGGTTAGAGGATGGGATAGTATAGAGAATAGCGTAGGATAGATTCTATTATAGGATAGTGGATAGGATAGGATAGAGGATAGGATAGGATTTGATTGAGGATAGCATATGATAGAGGATAGGATAGAGGATAGGATAGGATAGAGGATAGGATAGGATAGTGGATAGGATAGGATAGAGGATAGGATAGGATTGACGATAGGATAGGATAGAGGACAGGACGGGATAGAGGATAGGATAGAGGATTGGATAGGATAGAGGATAGGATACGATAGAGGATAGGATAGGATAGAGGATAGGATAGGATAGAGAATAGGATAGGATAGATGATATTATAGGATAGAGGATACGATATTATAGGGGATAGGATAGGATAGAGGATGGGATAGGATAGAGTACAGGACAGGATAGAGGATAGGATAGCATACAGGATAGGATAGAGGATAGGATAGGATGGAGGATAGGATAGGATAGAGGATAGGATAGGATAGAGGATATTATAGGACAGAGGATAGGATAGGATAGGATTGAGGATAGGATAGGATAGAGGATACGATATTATAGAGGCTATTATACTATAGAGGATAGGATAGGATAGAGGATAGGATAGGACAGATGATATTATAGGATTGACGATAGGATAGGATAGAGGACAGGACGGGATAGAGGACAGGATAGAGGATTGGATAGGATAGAGGATAGGATACGATAGAGGATAGAGGATAGGATAGGATAGAGGATAGGATAGAAGATAGGATAGGATAGAGGATAGGATAGGATAGAGGATAGGATAGGATAGGATAGATGATATTATAGGATTGACGATAGGATAGGATAGAGGACAGGACGGGATAGAGGACAGGATAGAGGATTGGATAGGGTAGAGGATAGGATACGATAGAGGATAGGATAGGATAGAGGATAGGATAGGATAGAGAATAGGATAGGATAGATGATATTATAGGATAGATTATACGATATTATAGGGGATAGGATAGGATAGAGGATGGGATAGGATAGAGTACAGGATAGGATAGAGGATAGGATAGGATACAGGATAGGATAGAGGATAGGATAGGATGGAGGATAGGATAGGATAGAGGATAGGTTAGGATTGAGGACAGAATAAAATAGAGGATAGGATAATATAGAAGATAGGATATGATAGAGGATAGGATAGGATAGAGGATAGGATAGGATGGAGGATAGGATAGGATAGAAGATAGGATAGGATAGAGGATAGGATACGATAGATGATATGATAGGATAGGATAGAGGATTGGATAGGATAGAGGATAGGATACGATAGAGGATAGGATAGGATAGAGGATAGGATAGGATAGAGAATAGGATAGGATAGATGATATTATAGGATAGAGGATACGATATTATAGGGGATAGGATAGGATAGAGGATGGGATAGGATAGAGTACAGGATAGGATAGAGGATAGGATAGGATACAGGATAGGATAGAGGATAGGATAGGATGGAGGATAGGATAGGATAGAGGATAGGATAGGATAGAGGATATTATAGGACAGAGGATAGGATAGGATAGGATTGAGGATAGGATAGGATAGAGGATACGATATTATAGAGGCTATTATACTATAGAGGATAGGATAGGATAGAGGATAGGATAGGACAGATGATATTATAGGATTGACGATAGGATAGGATAGAGGACAGGACGGGATAGAGGACAGGATAGAGGATTGGATAGGATAGAGGATAGGATACGATAGAGGATAGAGGATAGGATAGGATAGAGGATAGGATAGAAGATAGGATAGGATAGAGGATAGGATAGGATAGAGGATAGGATAGGATAGGATAGATGATATTATAGGATTGACGATAGGATAGGATAGAGGACAGGACGGGATAGAGGACAGGATAGAGGATTGGATAGGATAGAGGATAGGATACGATAGAGGATAGGATAGGATAGAGGATAGGATAGGATAGGATAGATGATATTATAGGATTGACGATAGGATAGGATAGAGGACAGGACGGGATAGAGGACAGGATAGAGGATTGGATAGGATAGAGTATACGATCCTCTAGAGGATAGGATAGGATAGAGGAAAGGATAGGATAGTGGAAAGGATAGGATAGAGGATAGGATAGGGGATTGGATAGGATAGAGGATAGGAGGCGAAATAGGATAGGATTGGATACGGAATAGGATAGATAATAGGATAGAGGATTGGATAGGATAGAGGATAGGATAGGATAGCGGATAGGATAGGATGGAGTATAGGATAGAATTGAGGATAGGATAGGAACGAGGATAGGATAGGAACGAGGATAGGATAGGATAGAGGTTAGGATAGGATAGAGGATATGATAGGCTAGGGAATAGGATAGGATAAATGATATTATAGGAAAGAGGATAGGATATGATAGAGGATACGATATTATAGAGGATACGATAGGATAGAGGATCGGAAAGGATAGAGGACTGGATAGGATAGAGGATACGATATGATAGAGGATAGGATAGGATTGAGGATAGGATAGGAAAGAGGACAGGATAGGATACAGGATACGATATTATAGAGGATAGGATAGGATACGGAAGAGGATAGGATAGATGATATTATAGGATAGAGGATAGGATAGGATAGCGGATAGGATAGGATGGAGTATAGGATAGAATTGAGGATAGGATAGGGTTGAGGATAGGATAGGATAGAGGATAGGATAGGATAGAGGATAGGATAGGATAGATGGTATTATAGGAAAGAGGATAGGATATGATAGAGGATACGATATTATAGAGGATAGGATAGGATAGCGGATAGGATAGGATGGAGTATAGGATCGAATTGAGGATAGGATAGGGTTGAGGATAGGATGGTATAGAGGATAGGATTGGATAGAGGATAGGATAGGGGATTGGATAGGATAGACGAGAGGATAGGATAGGATAGCGTAAACGATAGGATAGAGTATAGAATAGGATAGACGATATGATAGGATAGATGATAGGATATGTTAGAGTATAGGATAGGTGATTGGATAGGCTAGAGGATAGGATAGGATAGAGGATAGGATACAGGATAGAGTAGGACAGAGGATAGGATAGGATAGAGGATACGATATTATAGAGGATAGGATAGAGGCTCGGATAGGATAGAGGATTGGATAGGATAGAGGATACGATCTTCTAGAGGATAGGATAGGATAGAGGAAAGGATAGGATAGTGGAAAGGATAGGATAGAGGATAGGATAGGGGATTGGATAGGATAGAGGATAGGAGGCGAAATAGGATAGGATTGGATACAGAATAGGATAGATAATAGGATAGAGGATTGGATAGGATAGAGGATAGGATAGGATAGCGGATAGGATAGGATGGAGTATAGGATAGAATTGAGGATAGGATAGGAACGAGGATAGGATAGGAACGAGGATAGGATAGGAACGAGGATAGGATAGGATAGAGGTTAGGATAGGATAGAGGATATGATAGGCTAGGGAATAGGATAGGATAAATGATATTATAGGAAAGAGGATAGGATATGATAGAGGATACGATATTATAGAGGATACGATAGGATAGAGGATCGGAAAGGATAGAGGATTGGATAGGATAGAGGATACGATATGATAGAGGATAGGATAGGATTGAGGATAGGATAGGAAAGAGGACAGGATAGGATACAGGATACGATATTATAGAGGATAGGATAGGATACGGAAGAGGATAGGATAGATGATATTATAGGATAGAGGATAGGATAGGATCGAGGATAGGATAGAGGATAGGATAGGATAGAGGATAGGATAGGATAGAGGATAGGATAGGATAGAGGATAGGATAGGATAGAGGATAGGACAGGTTAGAGGATAGGATAGGATAGTGGATAGGATAGGATAGAGGATAGGATAGAATAGAGGATAGGATAGAATAGACGATAGGATAGGATAGAGGATAGGATAGCATAGAGGATAGGATAGGATAGTGGATAGGATAGGATAGAGGATAGGATAGGATAGAGGATAGGATATGATAGCGGATACGATATTATAGAGAATAGGATAGGATGGAGGATCGGATAGGATAGGATAGAGGATAGGATAGAGGATTGGATGGGCTCGAGGTTAGGAGACGATAGAGGATAACATAAGATAGAGGATAGGATAGGATAGAGGATAGGAGAGGATAGAAGATAGGATAGCATAGAGGATAGGATAGAGGATAGGATAGGTTAGGGGATAGGATAGGATATCATTGAGGATAGGAATGAGGATAGGATGGAGGATAGGATAGGATAGAATTGAGGATAGCATAGGATAGAGGATCAGATAGGATAGCGGCAAAGGATAGGATAGAGTATAGGATAGGATAGAGGATAGGATAGGATAGAGGATAGGATAGGATTGAGTATAGGATATAGGATTGGATAGGGTAGAGGATAGGATACGATAGAGGATTGGATGGAATAGAAGATACGATAGAGAATAGGATAGTATAGAGGATATGATAGGATAGAGGATACGATAGGATAGGATAGAGGATAGGATAGGATAGATGATATTATAGGATAGAGGACAGGATAGGACAGAGGGAAGGATAGGATAGAGGATAGGATAGGATAGAGGATAGGATAGGATATTCGATACGATAGGATTGATGATAGGATTGGAGAGAGGATAGGATAGGATAAAGGATAGGATAGGATAGTGGATAGGATAGGATAGAGGATAGCATAGAGAATAGGATAGGATACAGGATAGGATAGGCGATTGGATAGGATAGATGATATTATAGGAAAGAGGATATGATATGATAGAGGATACGATATTATAGAGGATAGGGTAGGATAGAGGATAGGATAGGATAGATGATAGGATAGGATAGTGGATAGGATAGGATTGAGGATAGGATAGGAAAGAGGATAGGATAGGATAGAGGAGAGGATAGGATAGAGGATAGGATAGGATAGAGGATAGGATAGGATAGAGGATAGGATAGAGGATAGTATAGAGGATAGGATAGAGGATTGGATAGGATAGAGGACAGGATACGATAGAAGATAGGATGGAATAGGATAAAGAATAGGATAGGATATATGATATTATAGGATAGAGCAAGGATAGGACAGAGGATACGATATTATAGACGATAGGATAGGATAGAGAAGAGGATAGGATAGGATAGAGGATAGGATAGGATAGAGGATAGAATAGGATCGAGTATTGGATAGGATAGAGAATGCGATAGGGGATTGGATAGGATAGAGGATAGGATAGGATAGAGGATAGGATAGGGGATTGGATAGGATAGAGGATAGGATAGGATAGAGGATAGGATAGGATAGAGGATAGGATAGGGGATTGGATAGGATAGAGGATAGGATAGGATAGAGGACTGGATAGGATAGAGGAAAGGATAGGATAGTGGAAAGGATAGGATAGAGGATAGGACAGAGGATTGGATAGGATAGAGGATAGGAGACGAAAGAGGATAGGATTGGATAGAGAATAGGATAGAGGATAGGAGAGTGGATTGGATAGGATAGAGGATATTATAGGATAGAGGATAGGATATGATAGAGGATACGATATTATAGAGGATAGGATAGGATAGCGGATAGGATAGGATGGAGTATAGGATAGAATTGAGGATAGGATAGGGTTGACGATAGGATAGGATAGAGGATAGGATAGGATAGAGGATAGGATAGGATAGGGAATAGGATAGGATAGATGGTATTATAGGAAAGAGGATAGGATATGATAGAGGATACGATATTATAGAGGATAGGATAGGATAGCAGATAGGATAGCATGGAGTATAGGATGGAATTGAGGATAGGATAGGGTTGAGGATAGGATAGGATAGAGGATAGTATCGGATAGAGGATAGGATAGGATAGAGGATAGGATACAGGATAGGGTAGGACAGAGGATAGGATAGGGTAGAGGATAGCATAGGAGAGATGATATGATGGGATAGAGGATAGTATAGGATAGAGGATAAGAAATTATAGAGGATAGGATAGGGTAGAGTATAGGATAGGATAGAGGATATTGTAGGATAGTGGATAGGATAGGATAGAGGATATGATAGGATAGAGTATAGGATAGGGCAGAGTATGGGATAGGATAGAGGATACGATAGGATAGAGGATAGGATAGAGGATAGGATAGGAAAGAGGATAGGATAGGATAGAGGGTAGGATAGGATAGACGATAGGATCGGATAGAGGATAGGATAGAGGATAGGACAGGATAGAGGATAGGACAGGATAGAGGATAGGATAGCATAGAAGATAGGATAGGATTGAGGATAGGATAGGATAGAGGATAGGATACAGGATAGGGTAGGACAGAGGATAGGATAGGGTAGAGGATACCATAGGATATATGATATTATGGGATAGAGGATAGTATAGGATATAGGATAGGATATTATAGAGGATAGGATAGGGTAGAGGATAGGATGGGATAGAGAATATTATAGGATAGTGGATAGGATAGGATAGAGTATAGGTTAGGATAGGGGATAGGATACGATAGAGGATAGGATAGGATAAAGGATAGAGGATAGGATAGAGGATAGGATAGGATAGAGGATACGATATTATAGAGGATAGGATAGAGGCTCGGATAGGATAGAGGATTGGATAGGATAGAGGATACGATCTTCTAGAGGATAGGATAGGATAGCGGATAGGATAGGATGGAGTATAGGATAGAATTGAGGATAGGATAGGAACGAGGATAGGAAAGGAACGAGGATAGGATAGGATAGAGGTTAGGATAGGACAGAGGATATGATCGG
>NW_027489370.1:0-48841 GCF_050948215.1 Halictus rubicundus
AGGATAGGACAGAGGATAGGGTAGGGGTTTTGATAGGATAGAGGATAGGATAGGGATAAAAGATAGGATAGGATAGAGGATAGGATAGGATAGAGGATTGGATGGGATAGAGGATAGGATAGACGATAGGGATAGGATAGAGGATACGATAGGATAGAGGATAGGATAGGATAGAGGACAGGATAGGATACAGGATTGGATAGGATGGAGGTTAGGATAGGATAGAGGATAGGATAGGATATTGGATAGGATAGACGATAGGATAGGATAGAGGATAGGATAGGATAGAGGATAGGATAGGTTAGACGATAGGATAGGATAGAGGATAGAGGATAGGAGAGGATAGAGGATAGGATAGGATAGAGGATAGGATAGGATAAAGGATAGGATAGGACAGAGGATAGGGTAGGGGTTTTGATAGGATAGAGGATAGGATAGGATAGAAGATAGGATAGGATAGAGGATAGGATAAGATAGAGGATAGGATAGGATAGAGGATAGGATAGACGATAGGATCGGATAGAGGATAGGATAGGATAGAGGATTGGATAGGATAGAGGATAGATGATAGGATAGGATAGAGGATAGGATAATGGATTTGATAGGATAGAGGATAGGATAGGATAGAAGATAGGATAGGATAGAGGATAGGATAGGATAGGATAGAGGATAGGATAGGATAGAGGATAGGATAGGATAGAGGATAGAGGACAGGATAGGATAGAGGATAGGATAGATAGAGGATAGGATAGGATAGAGGGATAGGATAGGATAGAGGATAGGATAGGACAGAGGATAGGATAGGGGATTTGACAGGATAGAGGATAGGATAGGATAGAGGATTGGATAGGATAGAGGATAGATGATAGGATAGGATAGAGGATAGGATAGGGGATTTGATAGGCTAGAGAATAGGATAGGATAGAAGATAGGATAGGATAGAGGATAGGATAGGATAGAGGATAGGATAGGATAGAGGATAGGATAGGATAGAGGATAGAGGACAGGATAGGATAGAGGATAGGATAGGATAGAGGATAGGATAGGATAGAGGATAGGATAGGATAGAAGATAGGATAGGATAGAGGATAGGATAGGATAGAGGATGAGGTAGATAGGATAGAGGATAGAGGATAGGATAGGATAGAGGTTAGGATTGGATAGAGGATAGGATAGGATAGAGGATAGGATAGGATAGAGGATAGGATAGGATAGAGGATAGGATAGGACAGAGGATAGGGTAGGGGATTTGATAGGATAGAGGATAGGATAGGATAGAAGATAGGGTAGGACAGAGGATAGGATAGGATAGAGGATAGGATATTATAGAGGATAGGATAGAGGATAGGATAGGATAGAGGATAGGATAGGATAGAGTATAGGATAGGATAGATGATAGAATAGGATAGAGGATTGGATAGGATAGGAGGATAGGATAGGGGATTTGATTGGATAGAGGATAGGATAGGATAGAAGATAGGATAGGATTAGAGGGGATAGATGATAGGATAGGATAGAGGATAGGATAGAGGATAGATAGGATAGGGGATAGGATAGGATAGAGGGATAGGATAGGATAGAGGATAGGATAGGATAGAGGATAGGATAGGATAGATAGGATAGGATAGGATAGGAGTAGATAGTAGGATAGGATAGAGGATAGGGTGGTGTAGGATAGGATAGATGATAGGATAGGATAGGGATTATAGAGGATAGGATAGGATAGACTGATAGGATACTGCGGATAGGATAGAGAGGGATAGGATAGGTTGATTGGGAGGATAGGATAGGATAGAGAGGATAGGATAGGACATAGGATAGGATAGGGATTTAGTAGGATAGAGAGGATAGGGATAGGATCTGATAGGATAGGATAGAGGATAGGATGAGGATAGGAGGATAGGATAGGATAGAGGATAGGATAGGATTAGAGGATCGGTAGGGATAGGACAAGGATAGGATAGGATAGGATAGGATAGGATAGAGGTTAGGATAGGGATGATGAGATAGCTAATTATTAGGATAGGAATAGTGATAGGATAGAGGATAGATAGGATAGAGGATTATGATAGGATGGACTTACTGATCACGGAACTGATAGGAGAGAGGATAGGATAGAGGATTAGGATAGGATAGAGGATAGGATAGGATCACTTCGTAATTCGTCCGTTCGTCACGTAGGATAGGATTAGGATAGAGGGATAGATAGGATAGAGATAGGGATAGGATGATAGAGGATAGGATAGGATAGCGGATACTTCACTTCACGCTTCACTTTCACGTGCACTCTGTCACTTCACGCACGTGCATCACTTCACTTTCACTGCTTCAGCTTCACTGCACGCTGCTCTGCACTTCACTCTTCACTTGTCGGATAGTGATGGCACTTCGTCACTCTTCACTTCTCGTTCACGCTTCACTTTCACTTCACTCTTCACGTTCACTTCACTCCTCACTTCATCAGGTCACTCTGCACCTTCACTTCCTCCGTCACTCTTCAATCGGCACTCTTCACTTCACTTCACTCTCCAAATTCACCGTCTTCACTCTTCACTAGTCAGCTTCACTTCAGCTACTTCACTTCACTTTCTCTGTCAAGTCACTGTCTCTTCATCTCAGCTTCACTCCTCACCTTCACTTCACTCTTCACTTCACTTCAGCTCGTCACTTCACTTCACTCTTCATCTAGCTTCCCTTCACTTCTCTCTTCACTTCACTTCACTTCTTCGTCACGCTTCACTTCACTCTTCACTTCACTTCAATTCTCACGTCACTTCACTCTTCACTTCACTTTCACTCTTCACCTTCACTTCCTTCACTTCACTTCACTCTTCACTTCACTCTTCAATTCACTTCGTTACTTCACTTCACTCTTCACTTCACTTCACAGTGTCTTCCGTCACTCTTCACTTCACTTCACTCTTCACTTCACTTCACTCTCACTGCACTTCTCCTCACTTCAATTCCTTTCTCTTCACTCTTCACTTCTTCACTCACTTCACTCTTCACTTCACTTCACCGTTCACTTCTGCACTCTTCACTTCACTGCATCACTTCACTCCTCACTTTCACTTCACTCTTCACTTCACTTCACTCTTCACTTCACTTCACTCTTCTTCACTTCACTTCACTCACTTCACTCTTCTCTTCACTCTTCACTTCACTTCACTCTTCACTTCACGTCACTTCATTCACTTCACTTCACTTCACTTGCACTTCACTTCCTTCTGCTTCACTTCACTCTTCACTTCACTTCACTTCTTCTTCACTCTCACTTCACTTCCCTCTTCACTTCACCTTCACTCTTCACTTCACTTCACTCTTCACTCTTCACTTCACTTCACTCTTCACTTCACTTCACTCTTCACTCACTTCACTCTTCACTTCACTTCACTCGGCACTTCACTTCACCCTTCACTTACTTTACTTCACTTCACTCTTCACTTCACTTCACCCAATTCACTTCACTTCTTCACTTCACTTCACTCTTCACTTCAGCTTCACTCTTCACTCACTCCGCACTTCACTCACTCTTCACTTCACTTCACTCTTCACTTCACTTCACTGCTCTTCACTTCACTTCACCTTCACTTCACGTCATTCTGAACTTCACTTCACTCTTCACTTCACTTCCATTCACTTCACGTTCACTTCACTTCACTCTTCACTGCACTTCACTCTTCACTTCACTTCACTCTTCACTTCACTTCACTCTTCACTTCAATTCACGCTTCACTTCACTTCACTCTTCACTTCACTTCCCTCTTACTGCTTGCAATCACTTCACTTCACTTCACTTCTCCTCACTTCACTTCACTCTTCACTTCACTTCACTCTTCACTTAACTTCACTCTTCACTTCACTTCCTCTTCACTTCACTCTTCACTTCACTTCACCTCACTTCACTCTTCACTCACTTCACATCTTCACTTCACTTCACTCTTCTCACTTCCTCTTCATCTTCACCTCACGCTTGCACTTCACTTCTATCGTCTTCACTTCACTCTTCACTTCACTTCACTCCTTCACTTCACTTCACTCTTCACGTCACTCTTTCACTTCACTTCACTCTTCAATTCACTCTTCAGCTTCACTCCTCACTTCACTTCACTCTTCATCCTCACTTCATCTCTTCACTTCACTTCACTCTTCCCTTCACTTCACCCTTCAATTCACTTCACCCTGCCTTCACTTCAATCTTCACTTCACTTCATCTTCACTTCACTTCACTCTTCACTTCACTTCACTCTTCAATTCACTCCTCACTTCACTTCACTCTTCACTTCACTTCTCTCTTCACTCTTCACTTCACTTCACTCTTCACTTCACTTCACTCTTCACTTCACTTCCCTCTTCACTTTACTTTTAAAATCACGTCACTCTTCACTTCACTTCACCCTCACTTCACTTCACTCTTCACTTCACGTTCACTCTTCAATTCATTTCACTCTTCACTTCACTCCTCACTTCACTTCACTCTTCACCTCACTTCACTCTTCACTTCACTTCACTCTTCCCTTCACTTCACCCTTCAATTCACTTCATTCTTAACTCACTTCACTCTTCACTTCACTGTCACAATTCACTTCACTCCTCACTTCACTTCACTCTTCACTTCACTTCACTCTTCACTTCACTTCACTCTTCACTTTACTTACTCCTCACTTCACTTCACTCTTCACTCTTCACGTCTCTTCACTCTTCACTTCACTTCACTCTTCACTTCACGTTCACCCTTCACTTCACTTCCCTCTTCACTTCACTTTCAAATCCCTTCACTCTTCACTTCACTTCACTGCTTCAATTCACTTCACTAATTCACTCATCACTTCACTTCACTCTTCACTTCACTTTCAATTCACTTCACTCTCCACTTCACTTCACTCCTCACTTCACTTCACTCGTGCACTTCACTTCACTCTTCACTTCACTTCACTCTTTCACTTCACTGCACTCTTCACTCTTCCTTCACTTCACTTCTTCACTTCACTTCACTCTTCACTTCACTTCACTTCTTCACTTCACGTCTCTCCTCACTTCACTTCACTCTTCACTTCACTTCACTCTTCACCTCACTTCACTCTTCACTCTTCACTTCACTTCACTCTTAACTTCAATTCACTCTTCACTTCACGTCACTCTTCACTTCACTTCACTCTTCACTTCACTTCACTCTTTCACTTCACTTCCCTCTTCACTTTACTTTTCAAATCACTCACTCTGCACTTCACTTCACTCCTCACTTTACTTCCTCTTCACTTCACTTCACTCTTCACTTCACTTCACTCTTCACTTCACTCGTCACTTCACTTCACTCTTCACTTCACTTCACTCTACACTTCACTTCACTCTTCACTCCACTTCACTCTTCACTTCACTTCAGCTCTTCACGTTCACTTTTCAAATCAAAGTCACTCTTCACTTCACTTCACTCCTCACTTCACTTCACTCTTCACTTCACTTCACTCTTCAAGTTCACTTCACTCTTCACTTCACTTCACTCTTCACTTCACTTCACTCTTCACTTCACTTCCCTCTTCACTGTCACTGCACTCTTCACTTCACTTCACTCTTCACTTCACTTCCCTCTTCACTTCACTTCACTCTTCACTTCCCTCACTCTTCACTTCACTTCCCTCTTCACTTCACTTGTCAAATCACTTCACTTCACTCTTCAGCTTCACTCCTCACTTCACTTCACGTCTCCACTTCACTTCACTCTTCACTGTCACTTCACTCTTCACTTCACTTCACTCGTCACTTCACTTCCCTCTTCACTCCACTTTTCAAATCACTTCACTCTTTCACTGTCACTTCAATCCTCACTTCACTTCACTCTTCACTTCACTTCACTCTTCACTTCACTTCACTCTTCACTTCACTTCACTCTTCAATTCACTCTTCACTTCACGTTCACTCTTCACAACACTTCACTCTTCACATCACTTCACTCTTCACTTCACTTCACTCTTCAATTCATTTCACTCTTCACTTCACTCCTCACTTCACTTCACTCTTCACCTCACTTCACTCTTCACTTCACTTCACTCTTCCCTCCACTTCACCCTTCAATTCACTTCACCCGTTCCTTCACGTCAAATCTTCACTTCACTTCATTCTTCACTTCACTTCACTCTTCACTTCACTTCACTCTTCACTCTTCACTTCACTTCACTCTTCACTTCACTTCACTCTTCACTTCACTTCACTCTTCACTTCACTTCCCTCTTCACTTTACTTTTAAAATCACTTCACTCGTCACTTCACTTCACTCCTCACGTTCACTTCACTCTTCACTTCACTTCACTCTTCACTTCACTTCACTCCTCACTTCACTTCACTCTTCACTTCACTTCACCCTTCAATTCACTTCACCCTTCCCTTCACTTCAATCTTCACTTCACTCCTCACTTCACTTCACTCTTCACTTCACTTCACTCTTCACTTCACTTCACTCTTCACTTCACTTTCAAATCAATTCACTGCTTCAGCTTCACTTCACTTCCTCACTTCACTTCACTTCTTCACTCTCTTCACTCATCACTTGCACTCAACTCTTCACTTCACTTTTCACTTCACTTTCACTCTTCACTTCACTTCACTCCTCACTTCACTTCACTCTTCACTTCACTTCACTCTTCACTTCACTTCACTCTTCACAACACTTCACTCTTCACATCACTTCCCTCTTCACTTCACTTTTCAATATCACTTCACTTCACTCTTCACTTCACTCCTCACTTCACTTCACTCTCCACTTCACTTCACTCTTCCCTTCACTTCACTCTTCACTGTCACTTTCACTCTTTACTTCACTTCCACTCTTCCCTTCACTTGCACCCTTCAATTCACTTCACCCTTCCCTTCACTTCAATCTTCACTTCACTTCATCCTTCACTTCACTTCACTTCACTCTACACTTCACTGTCACTCTTCACTTCACTCCTCACTTCACTACACTCTTCACTTCACTTCACGCTTCACTTCACTTCCCTCTTCACTTCACTTTGCAATCACTTCACTCATCACTTCACTGTCACTCTTCAATTCACTTCACTCTTCACTCATCACTTCACTTCACTCTTCACTTCACTTTGTCAAATCACTTCACTCTTCACTTCACTTCACTCCTCACTTCACTTCACTCTTCACTTCACTCTCCACTTCACTTCACTCTTCACTTCACTTCACTCTTCACTTCACTTCACTCTTCAATTCACTCTTCACTTCACTTCACTCTTCACAACACTTCACTTCTTCACATCACTTCACTCTTCACTTCACTTCACTCTTCAATTCATTTCACTCTTCACTTCACTCCTCACTTCACTTCACTCTTCACCTCACTTCACTCTTCACTTCACTTCACTCTTCCCTCCACTTCACCCTTCAATTGCACTTCACCCTTTCCTTCACTTCAATCTTCACTTCACTTCATTCTTCACTTCACTTCACTCTTCACGTCACTTCACTCTTCAATTCACTCCTCACTGCACTTCACTCTTCACGTCACTTCACTTCTTCACTTCACTCACTCATCACTTCACTCACTTCACTTCACTCACTCTTCACTCTTCACTTCACTTCACTCTTCACTTCACTTCACGCTTCACTTCACTTCACTCTTCACTTCACTTCCCTCTTCACTTCACTTTGTAAAATCACTTCACTCTTCACTTCACTTCACTCCTCACTTCACTTCACTCTTCACTTCACTTCACTCTTCACTTCACTTCACTCCTCACTTCACTTCACTCTTCACGTTCACTTCACCCTTCAATTCACTTCACCCTTCCCTTCACTTAATCTTCACTTCACTCCTTCACTTCACTTCACTCTTCACGTCACTTCACTCTTCACTTCACTTCACTCTTCAGCTTCACTTTTCAAATCAATTCACTCTTCACTTCACTTCACTCCTCACTTCACTTCACTCTTCACTGCTTCACTCATCACTTCACTCAACTCTTCACTTCACTTTTCACTTCACTTCACTCCTCACTTCACTTCACTCCTCACTTCACTTCACTCTTCACTTCACGTTCACTCTTCACTTCACTTCACTCTTCACAACACGTCACTCTTTCACATCACTTCCCTCTTCACTTCACTGTTCAAATCACTTCACTTCACTCTTCACTTCACTCCTCACTTCACTTCACTCTCCACTTCACTTCACTCTTCACTTCACTTCACTCTTCACTTCACTTCACTCTTTACTTCACTCCACTCTTCCCTTCACTTCACCCTTCAATTCACTTCACCCTTCCCTTCACTTCAATCTTCACTTCACTTCATCCTTCACTTCACTTCACTTCACTCTACACTTCACTGTCACTCTTCACTTCACTCCTCACTTCACTACACTCTTCACTGTCACTTCACTCTTCACTTCACTTCCCTCTTCACTTCACTTTTTCAAATCACTTCACTCATCACTTCACTTCACTCTTCAATTCACTTCACTCTTCACTCATCACTTCACTTCACTCTTCACTTCACTTTGCAAATCACTTCACTCTTCACTTCACTTCACTCCTCACTTCACTTCACTCTCACTTCACTCCTCACTTCACATCACTCTTCACTTCACTTCACTCTGCACTTCACTGCCCTCTTCACTCCACTTGTCAAATCACTTCACTCTTCACTTCACTTCACTCCTCACTTCACTTCACTCTTCACTTCACTTCACTCTTCACTTCACTTCACTCTTCACTTCACTTCACTCTTCACTTCACTTCACGTCTTCACTTCACGTCACTCTTCACTTCACTTCACTCTTCACTTCACTTCACTCTTCACTTCACGTCACTCTTCACTTCACTTCACTCTTCACTTCACTTCACTCTTCAATTCACTCTTCACTTCACTTCACTCTTCACAACACTTCACTCTTCACAGTCACTTCACTCTTCACTTCACTTCACTCTTCAATTCATTTCACCTTCTTCACTTCACTCCTCACTTCACTTCACTCTTCACCTCACTTCACTCTTCACTTCACTTCACTCTTCACTCTTTACTTCACTTCACTCTTCACTTCACTTCACTCTCAATTCATTTCACTCCTCACTTCACTCCTCACTTCACTTCACTCTTCACCTCACTTCACTCTTCACTTCACTTCACTCTTCCCTTCACTTCACCCTTCAATTCACTTCACCCTTTCCTTCACTTCAATCTTCACTACACTTCATTCTTCACGTCACTTCACTCTTCACTTCACTTCACTCTTCAATTCACTCCTCACTTCACTTCACTCTTCACTTCACTTCACTCTTCACTTCACTTCACTTCTTCACTTCACTTCACTCTTCACTTCACTTCACTCTTCACTTCACTTCACTCTTCACTTCACTTCACTCTTCACTTCACTTCACTCTTCACTTCACTTCACTCTTCACTTCACTTCACTCTTCACTTCACTCTTCACTTCACTTCACTCTTCACTTCACTTCACTCTACACTTCACTTCACTCTTCACTCCACTTCACTCTTCACTTCACTTCACTCTTCACTTCACTTTTCAAATCAATTCACTCTTCACTTCACTTCACTCCTCACTTCACTTCACGTCTTCACTCATCACTTCACTTCACTTCTTCACTTCACTTTTCACTTCACTTCACTCTTCACTTCACTTCACTCCTCACTTCACTTCACTCTTCACTTCACTTCACTCTTCACTTCACTTCACTCTTCACTTCACGTTCACTCTTTACTTCACTTCACTCTTCCCTTCACGTCACCCTTCAATTCACTTCACCCTTTCCTTCACTTCAATCTTCACTTCACTTGCATTCTTCACTTCACTTCACTCTTCACTTCACTTCACTCTTCAATTCACTCCTCACTTCACTTCACTCTTCACTTCACTTCACTCTTCACTTCACTTCACTCTTCACTCTTCACTTCACTTCACTCTTCACTTCACTTCACTCTTCACTTCACTTCACTCTTCACTTCACTTCCCTCTTCACGTTACTTTTAAAATCACTTCACTCTTCACTTCACTTCACCCCTCACTTCACTTCACTCTTCACTTCACTTCACTCTTTCAATTCATTTCACTCTTCACTTCACTCCTCACTGTCACTTCACTCTTCACCTCACTTCACTCTTCACTTCACTTCACTCTTCCCTTCACTTCACCCTTCAATTCACTTCATTCTTAACTTCACTTCACTCTTCACTTCACTTCACAAGTCACTTCACTCCTCACTTCACTTCACTCTTCACTTCACTTCACTCTTCACTTCACTTAACTCCTCACTTCACTTCACGCTTCACTCTTCACTTCTCTTCACTCTTCACTTCACTTCACTCTTCACTTCACTTCACCCTTCACTTCACTTCCCTCTTCACTTTACTTTTAAAATCACTTCACTCTGTCACTTCACTTCACTCCTCACGTCACTTCACTCTTCACTTCACCTCACTCTTCTCTTCACTTCACTTCACTCTTCACTTCACTCCTCACTTCACTTCACTCTTCACTTCACTTCACTCTTCACTTCACTTCACTCTTCACTTCACTTCCCTCTTCACTTCACTTGTTCAAATCACTTCACTCTTCACTGTCACTTCACTCTTCAATTCACTTCACTCTTCACTCATCACTTCACTTCACTCTTCACTTCACCATTCAAATCACTTCACTCTTCACTTCACTTCACTCCTCACTTCACTTCACTCTTCACTTCACTTCACTTCACTCTTCACTTCACTTCACTCTTCACTTCACTTCACTCTTCACTCTTCCCTTCACTTCACTCTTCACTTCACTTCACTCTTCACTTCACTTCACTCTTCACTTCACTTCACTCTTCACTTCACTTCCCTCTTCACTTCACTGTTCAAATCCCTTCACTCTTCACTTCACTTCACTCTTCAATTCACTTCACTCTTCACTCATCACTTCACTTCACTCTTCACTTCACTTTTCAAATCACTTCACTCTCCACTTCACTTCACTCCTCACTTCACTTCACTCTTCACTTCACTTCACTCTTCACTTCACTTCACTCTTCACTTCACTTCACTCTTCACTCTTCCCGTTCACTGTCACTTCTTCACTTCACTTCACTCTTCACGTCACTTCACTCTTCACTTCACTGTCACTCCTCACTCACTTCACTCTTCACTTCACTTCACTCTTCACCTCACTTCACTCTTCACTCTTCACTTCACTTCACTCTTAACTTCAATTCACTCTTCACGTCACTTGCACTCTTCACTTCACTTCACTCTTCACTGTCACTTCACTCTTCACTTCACTTCCCTCTTCACGTTACTTTTCAAATCACTTCACTCTTCACTTCACTTCACTCCTCACTTTACTTCCCTCTTCACTTCACTTCACTCTTCACTTCACTTCACTCTTCACTTCACTCTTCACTTCACTGTCACTCTTCACTTCACTTCACTCTACACTTCACTTCACTCATCACTCCACTTCACTCTTCACTTCACTTCACTCTTCACTTCACTTTTCAAATCAATTCACTCTTCACTTCACTTCACTCCTCACTTCACTTCACTCTGTCACTCATCACTTCACTTCACTCTTCACTTCACTCTTCACTTCACTTTTCACTTCACTTCACTCTTCACTTCACTTCACTCTTCACTTCACTTCCCTCTTCACTTCACTTCACTCTTCACTTCCCTTCACTCTGTCACTTCACTTCCCTCTTCACTTCACTTTTCAAATCACTTCACTTCACTCTTCACTTCACTCCTCACTTCACTTCACTCTCCAGCTTCACGTCACTCTTCACTTCACTGCACTCTTCACTTCACTTCACTCGTCACGTCACTTCCCCTCTTCACTCCACTTTTCAAATCACTTCACTCTTCACTTCACTTCAATCCTCACTTCACTTCACTCTTGCACTTCACTGTCACTCTTCACTTCACTTCACTCTTCACTTCACTTCACTCTTCAATTCACTCTTCACTTCACTTCACTCTTCACAACACTTCACTCTTCACATCACTTCACTCTTCACTTCACTTCACTCTTCAATTTCATTTCACTCTTCACTTCAGCTCCTCACTTCACTTCACTCTTCACCTCACTTCACTCTTCACTTCACTTCACTCTTCCCTCCACTTCACCCTTCAATTCACTTCACCCTGTCCTTCACTTCAATCTTCACTTCACTTCATTCTTCACTTCACTTCACTCTTCACTTCACTTCACTCTTCAATTCACTCCTCACTTCACTTCACTCTTCACTTCACTTCACTCTTCACTTCACTTCACTCATCACTTCACTTCACTCTTCACTTTCACTTCACTCTTCACTTCACTTCACTCTTCACTTCACTTCACTCTTCACTTCACTTCACTCTTCACTGTCACTTCACTCTTCACTTCACTTCACTCTGCACTTCACTTCACTCTTCACTTCACTTCACTCTTCACTTCACTTCACTCTTCACTTCACTTCACTCTTCACTTCACTCCTCACTTCACTGCACTCTTCACTTCACTTCACTTCACTCTTCACTTCACTTCACTCTTCACTTCACTTCCCTCTTCACTTCACTTTTCAAATCACTTCACTCTTCACTTCACTTCACTCCTCACTTCACTTCTCTCTTCACTTCACGTTCACTCTTCACTTCACTTCACTCTTCACTTCACTTCACTCTTCACTTCACTTCCCTCCTCACTTCACTTTTCAAATCACTTCACTCTTCACTTCACATCACTCTCCAATTCACTTCACTGCTGGCACTCATCACTTCACTTCACTCTTCACTTCACTTGTCAAATCAATTCACTCTTCACTTCACTTCACTCCTCACCTCACTTCACTCTTCACTTCACTTCACTCTTCACTGCACTTCACTCTTCACTCTTCCCTTCACTTCACTCTTCACGTCACTTCACTCTTCACTTCACTTCACTCTTCACTGCACTTCACTCCTCACTTCACTTCACTCTTCACTTCACTTCACTCTTCACCTCACTTCACTCTTCACTTCACTTCACTCTTCCCTTCACTTCACCCTTCAATTCACTTCATGTCTTAACTTCACTTCACTCTTCACTTCACTTCACAATTCACTTCACTCCTCACTTCATTTCACTCTTCACTTCACTTCACTCTTCACTTCACTTAACTCCTCACGTCACTTCACTCTTCACTCTTCACTTCTCTTCACTCTTCACTTCACTTCACTCTTCACTTCACTTCACCCTTCACTTCACTTCCCTCTTCACTTGTACTTTTAAAATCACTTCACTCTTCACTTCACTTTTCACTTCACTTCACTCTTCACTTCACTTCACTCCTCACTTCACTTCACTCTTCACTTCACTTCACTCTTCACTTCACTTGCACTCTTCACTTCACTTCACTCTTTACTTCACTTCACTCTTTCCCTTCACTTCACCCTTCAATTCACTTCACCCTTTCCTTCACTTCAATCTTCACTTCACTTCAGTTCTTCACTTCACTTCACTCTTCACGTTCACTTCAGCTCTTCAATTCACTCCTCACTTCACTTCACTCTTCACTTCACTTCACTCTTCACTTCACTTCACTCTTCACTCTTCACTTCACTTCACTCTTCACTTCACTTCACTCTTCACTTCACTTCACTCTTCACTTCACTGTCCCTCTTCACTTTACTTTTAAAATCACTTCACTCTTCACTTCACTTCACCCCTCACTTCACTTCACTCTTCTCTTCACTTCACTCTTCAATTCAGTTGCAGCACTCTTCACTTCACTCCTCACTTCACTTCACTCTTCACCTCACTTCACTCTTCACTTCACTTCACTCTGTCCCTTCACTTCACCCTTCAATTCACTTCATTCTGAACTTCACTTCACTCTTCACTTCACTTCACAATTCACTTCACTCCTCACTTCACTTCACTCTTCACTTCACTTCACTCTTCACTTCACTTAACTCCTCACTTCACTTCACTCTTCACTCTTCCCTTCTCTTCACGCTTCACTTCACTTCACTCTTCACTTCACTTCACCCTTCACTTCACTTCCCTCTTCACTTTACTTTTAAAAGTCACTTCACTCGTTCACTTCACGTCACTCCTCACTTCACTTCACTCTTCACTTCACCTCACTCTTCACTTCACTTCACTCTTCACTTCACTCCTCACTTCACTTCACTCTTCACTTCACTTCACTCTTCACTTCACTTCACTCTTCACTTCACTTCCCTCTTGCACTGTCACTTTTCAAATCACTTCACTCTTCACTTCACTTCACTCTTCAATTCACTTGCACTCTTCACTCATCACTTCACTCTTCACTCTTCACTTCACCATTCAAATTCACTTCACTCTTCACTTCACTTCACTCCTCACTTCACTTCACTCTTCACTCACTTCACTTCACTCTTCACTTCACTTCACTCTTCACTTCACTTCACTCTTCACTCTTCCCTTCACTGCACTCTTCACTTCACTTCACTCTTCACTTCACTTCACTCTTCACTTCACTTCACTCTTCACTTCACTTCCCTCTTCACTGCACTGTTCAAATCCCTTCACTCTTCACTTCACTTCACTCTTCAATTCACTTCACTCTTCACTCATCACTTTCACTTCACTCTTCACTTCACTTTTCAAATCACTTCACTCTCCACTTCACTTCACTCCTCACTTCACTTCACTCTTCACTTCACTTCACTCTTCACTTCACTTCACTCTTCACTTCACTTCACTCTTCACTCTTCCCTTCACTTCACTCTTCACTTCACTTCACTCTTCACTTCACTTCACTCTTCACTTCACTTCACTCCTCACTTCACGTCACTCTTCACTTCACTTCACTCTTCACCTCACTTCACTCTTCACTCTTCACTTCACTTCACTCTTAACTTCAATTCACTCTTCACTTCACTCACTCTTCACTTCACTTCACTCTTCACGTCACTTCACTCTTCACTTCACGTCCCTCTTCACTTTACTTTTCAAATCACTTCACTCTTCACTTCACTTCACTCCTCACTGTACTTCCCTCTTCACTTCACTTCACTCTTCACTTCACTTCACTCTTCACTTCACTCTTCACTTCACTTCACTCTTCACTTCACTTCACTCTACACTTCACTTCACTCATCACTCCACTTCACTCTTCACTTCACTTCACTCTTCACTGTCACTTTTCAAATCAATTCACTCTTCACTTCACTTCACTCCTCACTTCACTTCACTCTTCACTCATCACTTCACTTCACTCTTCACTTCACTCTTCACTTCACTTTTCACTTCACTTCACTCTTCACTTCACTTCACTCCTCACTTCACTTCACTCTTCACTTCACTTCACTCTTCACTTCACTTCACTGCTTCACTTCACTTCACTATTCACTTCACTTCACTCTTCACTTCACTTCCCTCTTCACTTCACTTCACTCTTCACTTCACTTCACTCTTCACTTCACTTCCCTCTTCACTTCACTTCACTCTTCACTTCCCTTCACTCTTCACTTCACTTCCCTCTTCACTTCACTTTTCAAATCACTTCACTTCACTCTTCACTTCACTCCTCACTTCACTTTCACTCTCCACTTCACTTCACTCTTCACTTCACTTCACTCTTCACTTCACTTCACTCTTCACTTCACTTCCCTCTTCACTCCACTTTTCAAATCACTTCACTCTTCACTTCACTTCAATCCTCACTTCACTTCACTCTTCACTTCACTTCACGTCTTCACTTCACTTCACTCTTCACTTCACTTCACTCTTCAATTCACTCTTCACTTCACTTCACTCTTCACAACACTTCACTCTTCACATCACTTCACTCTTCACTTCACTTCACTCTTCAATTCATTTCACTCTTCACTTCACTCCTCACTTCACTTCACTCTTCACCGCTCTTCACTCTTCACTTCACTTCACTCTTCCCTCCACTGCACCCTTCAATTCACTTCACCCTTTCCTTCACTTCAATCTTCACTTCACTTCATTCTTCACTTCACTTCACTCTTCACTTCACTTCACTCTTCAATTCACTCCTCACTTCACTTCACTCTTCACTTCACTTCACTCTTCACTTCACTTCACTCATCACTTCACTTCACTCTTCACTTCACTTCACTCTTCACTCTTCACTTCACTTCACTCTTCACTTCACGTTCACTCTTCACTTCACTTCACTCTTCACTTCACTTCACTCTTCACTTCACTTCCCTCGTCACTTTACTTTTAAAATCACTTCACTCTTCACTTCACTTCACTCCTCACTTCACTTCACGTCTTCACTCTTCACTCATCACTTCACTCAACTCTTCACTTCACTTTTCACTTCACTTCACTCTTCACTTCACTTCACTCCTCACTTCACTTCACTCTTCACTTCACGTCCCTCTTCACTCCACTTTCAAATCACTTCACTCTTCACTTCACTTCACTCCTCACTTCACTTCACTCTTCACTTCACTTCACTCTTCACTTCACTTCACTCTTCACTTCACTGCACTATGTCACTTCACTTCACTCTTCACTTCACTTCCCTCTTCACTTCACTTCACTCTTCACTTCACTTCACTCTTCACTTCACTTCCCTCTTCACTTCACTTCACTCTTCACTTCCCTTCACTCTTCACTTCACTTCCCTCTTCACTTCACTTTTCAAATCACTTCACTTCACTCTTCACTTCACTCCTCACTTCACTTCACTCTCCACTTCACTTCACTCTTCACTTCACTTCACTCTTCACTTCACTTCACTCTTCACTTCACTTCCCTCTTCACTTCCACTTTTTCAAATCACTTCACTCTTCACGTCACTTCAATCCTCACTTCACTTCACTCTTCACTTCACTTCACTCTTCACTTCACTTCACTCTTCACTTCACTTCACTCTTCAATTCACTCTTCACTGCACTTCACTCTTCACAACACTTCACTCTTCACATCACTTCACTCTTCACTTCACTTCACTCTTCAATTCATTTCACTCTTCACTTCACTCCTCACTTCACTTCACTCTTCACCTCACGTCACTCTTCACTTCACTGTCACTCTTCCCTCCACTTCACCCTTCAATTCACTTCACCCTTTCCTTCACTTCAATCTTCACTTCACTTCATTCTTCACTTCACTTCACTCTTCACTTCACTTCACTCTTCAATTCACTCCTCACTTCACTTCACTCTTCACTTCACTTCACTCTTCACTTCACGTTCACTCATCACTTCACTTCACTCTTCACTTCACTTCACTCTTCACTCTTCACTTCACTTCAACTCTGCACTTCACTTCACTCTTCACTTCACTTCACTCTTCACTTCACTTCCCTCTTCACTTTACTTGTAAAATCACTTCACTCTTCACTTCACTTCACTCCTCACTTCACTTCACTCTTCACTCTTCACTCATCACTTCACTCAACTCTTCACTTCACTTTTCACTTCACTTCACTCTTCACTCACTTCACTCCTCACTTCACTTCACTCTTCACTTCACTTCACTCTTCACTTCACTTCACTCTTCACAACACTTCACTCTTCACATCACTGTCCCTCTTCACTTCACTGTTTCAAATCACTTCACTTCACTCTTCACTTCACTCCTCACTTCACTTCACTCTTCCACTTCACTTCACTCTTCACTTCACTTCACTCTTCACTTCACTTCCCTCTTTACGTTCACTCCACTCTTCCCTTCACTTCACCCGTTCAATTCACTTCACCCGTCCCTTCACTTCAATCTTCACTTCACGTCATCCTTCACTTCACTTCACTTCACTCTACACTTCACTTCACTCTTCACTTCACTCCTCACTTCACTACACTCTTCACTTCACTTCACTCTTCACTTCACTTCCCTCTTCACTTCACTTTCAAATCACGTTCACTTCACTCTTCACTTCACTTCACTCTTCACTTCACTTCACTCTTCACTTCACTTCACTCTTCACTTCACTTCACTCTTCACTTCACTTCACTCTTCACTTCACTTCACTCTTCAATTCACTCTTCACTTCACTTCACTCGTCACAACACTTCACTCTTCACATCACTTCACTCTTCACTGCACTGCACTCTTCAATTCATTTCACTCTTCACTTCACTCCTCACTTCACTTCACTCTTCACCTCACTTCACTCTTCACTTCACTTCACTCTTCACTCTTTACTTCACTTCACTCTCCACTTCACTTCACTCTTCAATTCATTTCACTCTTCACTTCACTCCTCACTTCACTTCACTCTTCACCTCACTTCACTCTTCACGTCACTTCACTCTTCCCTTCACGTTCACCCTTCAATTCACTCACCCTTTCCTTCACTTCAATCTTCACTTCACTTCATTCCTCACTTCACTTCACTCTTCACTTCACTTCACTCTTCAATTCACTCCTCACTGCACTTCACTCTTCACTTCACTTCACTCTTCACTTCACTTCACTGCTTCACTTCACTTCACTCTTCACTTCACTTCACTTCTTCACTTCACTTCACTCTTCACTTCACTTCACTCTTCACTTCACGCCTCACTTCACTTCACTCTTCACTTCACTTCACTCTTCACTTCACTTCACTCTTCACTTCACTTCCCTCTTCACTTCACTTTTCAAATCACTTCACTCTTCACGTTCACTTCACTCCTCACTTCACTTCACTCTTCACTTCACTTCACTCTTCACTTCACTTCACTCTTTCACTTCACTTCACTCTTCACTTCACTTCACTCTTCACTTCACTTCACTCTTCACTTCACGTCCCTCTTCACTCCACTTTTCAAATCACGTCACTCTTCACTTCACTTCACTCCTCACTTCACTTCACTCTTCACTTCACTTCACTCTTCACTTCACTTCACTCTTCACTGCACTTCACTATTCACTTCACTTCACTCTTCACTTCACTTCCCTCGTCACTTCACTTCACTCTTCACTTCACTTCACTCTTCACTTCACTTCCCTCTTCACTTCACTTCACTCTTCACTTCCCTTCACTCTTCACTTCACTTTCCCTCTTCACTTCACTTTTCAAATCACTTCACTTCACTCTTCACTTCACTCCTCACTTCACTTCACTCTCCACTTCACTTCACTCTTCACTTCACTTCACCTCTTCACTTCACTTCACTCTTCACTTCACTTCCCTCTTCACTCCACTTTGCAAATCACTTCACTCTTCACTTCACGTTCAATCCTCACTTCACTTCACTCTTCACTTCACTTCACTCTTCACTTCACTTCACTCTTCACTTCACTTCACTCTTCAATTCACTCTTCACTTCACTTCACTCTTCACAACACTTCACTCTTCACATCACTTCACTCTTCACTTCACTTCACTCTTCAATTCATTTCACTCTTCACTTCACTCCTCACTTCACTTCACTCTTCACCTCACTTCACTCTTCACTTCACTTCACTCTTCCCTCCACGTTCACCCTTCAATTCACTTCACCCTTTCCTTCACTTCAATCTTCACTTCACTTCATTCTTCACTTCACTTCACTCTTCACTTCACTTCACTCTTCAATTCACTCCTCACTTCACTTCACTCTTCACTTCACTTCACTCTTCACTTCACTTCACTCATCACTTCACTTCACTCTTCACTTCACTTCACTCTTCACTCTTCACTTCACTTCACTCTTCACTTCACTTCACTCTTCACTTCACTTCACTCTTCACTTCACTTCCCTCTTCACTTTACTTTTAAAATCACTTCACTCTTCACTTCACTTCACTCCTCACTTCACTTCACTCTTCACTCTTCACTCATCACTTCACTCAACTCTTCACTTCACTGTTCACTGCACTTCACTCGTCACTTCACTTCACTCCTCACTTCACTTCACTCTTCACTTCACTTCACTCTTCACTTCACTTCACTCTTCACAACACACACACCCCCCCCCCCCCTGCTTCTGTCTGTCCCCTCTCTCTCACCACACCACACACCACACCACACCACACACCACACCACACCACACACCACACCACACAACACACCACACCACACCACACACCACACCACACCCCACACCACACCACACCACACACCACACCACACACCACACACCACTCACCACACCACACAACACACCACACCACACCACACACCACACCCCCCCCCACCCCACACCACAGACCACACCACACCACACACCACACCACACCACACACCACACCACACCACACACCACACCACACCACACACCACACACCACACCGCACCACACACCACACCACACCACACACCACACCACACCACTCACCACACCACACCACACTCCACACCTCACGACACACCCCACCACACTCCACACCTCACCACACTCCACACCAAACCTCCCACCACACCACACCTCACACCAATCCTACCCAGACTCCAAACCACACCTGTCACCTAATCAGTCCACACACCAATCCTATCCACTATCCTATCGTATCCACTATCCTATCCAATCGTCTATCCTATCCTCTATCCCATCCAATCCTCTATCCAATCCTATCCACTATCCTATCATAACCACTATCCTATAATATCCACAATCCTATCCTATCCACAATCCAATCCACTACCTATCCACTCCTCACTCCTAACCTCTCTCAATCCTATCTATCCTCTAACCTATCTATCTCTGCCTATCCTAACCTCTATCCTATCAAATCCCCTATTCTATCCTCTGTCCTATCCTATCCTCAATCCTATCCTATCCTCTAACCTATCCTATCTCCTCTATCCTATCCTATGCTCTATCCTATCCTATCGTCTATCCTATCCTCTATCCTATCCTATCAAATCCCCTATCCTATCCTCTGTCCTATCCTATCCTCTATCCTTTCCTATCCTCTATCCTATCCTATCCTCTTTCCTATCCTATCCTCTATCCTATCCTATCCTCTATCCTATCCTATCCTCTTTCCTATCCTATCCTCTATCCTATCCTATCCACTATCCTATCCTATCCTCTATCCTATCCTATCCTCTATCCTATCCTATCCTCTATCCTATCCTATCTTCTATCCTATCCTATCCTCTATCCTATCAAATCCCTATTCTATCCTCTGTCCTATCCTATCCTCTATCCTATCCTATCCTCTATCCTATCCTATCCTCTATCCTATCCTATCCTCTATCCTATCCTATCCTCTATCCTATCCTATCCTCTATCCTATCCTATCTTCTATCCTATCCTATCCTCTATCCTATCAAATCCCCTATCCTATCCTCTGTCCTATCCTATCCTCTATCCTATCCTATCCTCTATCCTAGTCCTATCCTCTATCCTATCCTATCGTCTATCCTATCCTCTATCCTATCCTATCCTCTATCCTATCCTATCCTCTATCCTATCCTATCCTCTATCCTATCCTATCCTCTATCCTATCCTATCCTCTATCCTATCCTATCCTCTATCCTATCCTATCGTCTATCCAATCCTCTATCCTATCCTATCCTCTATCCTATCCTATCTTCCATCCTATCCTATCCTCAATCCTATCCTTCCCTGTATCCTATCCAATCCTGTATCCTATCCTGTCCTCTATCCTATCCTATCCTCTATCCTATCGTATCCTCTATCCTATCCTATCGTCTATCCTATCCTCTATCCCATCCAATCCTCTATCCTATCCTATGCTCTATCCTATCCTACCCTCTATCCTCTATCCTATCCTATCCTCTATCCTATCGTATCCTCTATCCTATCCTATCGTCTATCCTATCCTCTATCCCATCCAATCCTCTATCCTATCCTATCCTCTATCCTATCATATCCTCTATCCTATAATATCCTCTATCCTATCCTATCCTCTATCCAATCCTCTATCCTATCCTATCCTCTATCCTATCCTATCCTCTATCCTATCCTATCCTCTATCCTATCCTATCCTCTATCCTATCCTATCCTCTATCCTATCCTATCCTCTATCCTATCCTATCAAATCCCCTATCCTATCCTCTGTCCTATCCTATCCTCTATCCTATCCTATCCTCTATACTATCCTATCGTCTATCCTATCCTCTATCCTATCCTATACTCTATCCTATCCTATCCTATCCTGCATCCTATCCTATCCTCAATCCTATCCTTTCCTGTATCCTATCCAATCCTGTATCCTATCCTGTCCTCTATTCTATCCTACCCTCTGTCCTATCCTATCCTCTATCCTATCCTATCCTCTATCCTATCCTATGCTCTATCCTATCCTATCGTCTATCCTATCCTCTATCCTATCCTATCAAATCCCCTATCCTATCCTCTGTCCTATCATATCCTCTATCCTATAATATCCTCTATCCTATCCTATCCTCTATCCTATCCTATCCTCTATCCTATCCTATCTTCTATCCTATCCTATCCTCTATCCTATCCTATCCCCTATCCTATCCTCTAATCTATCCTATCATCTATCCTCTATCCTCTATCCTATCCTATCTTCTATCCTATCCTATCCTCTATCCTATCAAAACCCCTACCCTATCCTCTGTCCTATCCTATCCTCTATCCTATCCTATCCTCTATCCTATCCTATCCTCTATCCTATCCTATCCTCTATCCTCTATCCTATCCGATCCTCTATCCTATCCTATCATCTATCCTATCCTATCCTCTATCCTATCCTATCCTCTATCCTATCCTATCGTCTATCCAATCCTCTATCCTATCCTATCCTCTATCCTATCCTATCCTCCATCCTATCCTATCCTCAATCCTATCCTTCCCTGTATCCTATCCAATCCTGTATCCTATTCTGTCCTCTATCCTATCCTATCCTCTATCCTATCGTATCCTCTATCCTATCCTATCGTCTATCCTATCCTCTATCCCATCCAATCCTCTATCCTATCCTATCCTCTATCCTATCATATCCTCTATCCTATAATATCCTCTATCCTATCCTATCCTCTATCCAATCCTCTATCCTATCCTATCCTCTATCCTATCCTATCCTCTATCCTATCCTATCCTCTATCCTATCCTATCTTCAATCCTATCCTATCCTCTATCCTATCAAATCCCCTATTCTATCCTCTGTCCTATCCTATCCTCTATCCTATCCTATCCTCTATCCTATCCTATCCTCTATCCTATCCTATGCTCTATCCTATCCTATCGTCTATCCTATCCTCTATCCTATCCTATCAAATCCCCTATCCTATCCTCTGTCCTATCCTATCCTCTATCCTTTCCTATCCTCTATCCTATCCTATCCTCTTTCCTATCCTATCCTCTATCCTATCCTATCCTCTATCCTATCCTATCCTCTTTCCTATCCTATCCTCTATCCTATCCTATCCACTATCCTATCCTATCCTCTATCCTATCCTATCCTCTATCCTATCCTATCCTCTATCCTATCCTATCTTCTATCCTATCCTATCCTCTATCCTATCAAATCCCCTATTCTATCCTCTGTCCTATCCTATCCTCTATCCTATCCTATCTTCTATCCTATCCTATCCTCTATCCTATCCTATCCCCTATCCTATCCTCTAATCTATCCTATCATCTATCCTCTATCCTCTATCCTATCCTATCTTCTATCCTATCCTATCCTCTATCCTATCAAAACCCCTACCCTATCCTCTGTCCTATCCTATCCTCTATCCTATCCTATCCTCTATCCTATCCTATCCTCTATCCTATCCTATCCTCTATCCTATCCTATCCTCTATCCTCTATCCTATCCGATCCTCTATCCTATCCTATCATCTATCCTATCCTATCCTCTATCCTATCCTATCCTCTATCCTATCCTATCGTCTATCCAATCCTCTATCCTATCCTATCCTCTATCCTATCCTATCCTCCATCCTATCCTATCCTCAATCCTATCCTTCCCTGTATCCTATCCAATCCTGTATCCTATTCTGTCCTCTATCCTATCCTATCCTCTATCCTATCGTATCCTCTATCCTATCCTATCGTCTATCCTATCCTCTATCCCATCCAATCCTCTATCCTATCCTATCCTCTATCCTATCATATCCTCTATCCTATAATATCCTCTATCCTATCCTATCCTCTATCCAATCCTCTATCCTATCCTATCCTCTATCCTATCCTATCCTCTATCCTATCCTATCCTCTATCCTATCCTATCTTCAATCCTATCCTATCCTCTATCCTATCAAATCCCCTATTCTATCCTCTGTCCTATCCTATCCTCTATCCTATCCTATCCTCTATCCTATCCTATCCTCTATCCTATCCTATGCTCTATCCTATCCTATCGTCTATCCTATCCTCTATCCTATCCTATCAAATCCCCTATCCTATCCTCTGTCCTATCCTATCCTCTATCCTTTCCTATCCTCTATCCTATCCTATCCTCTTTCCTATCCTATCCTCTATCCTATCCTATCCTCTATCCTATCCTATCCTCTTTCCTATCCTATCCTCTATCCTATCCTATCCACTATCCTATCCTATCCTCTATCCTATCCTATCCTCTATCCTATCCTATCCTCTATCCTATCCTATCTTCTATCCTATCCTATCCTCTATCCTATCCTATCCCCTATCCTATCCTCTATCCTATCCTCTATCCTATCCTATCATCTATCCTCTATCCTATCCTATCTTCTATCCTATCCTATCCTCTATCCAATCAAATCCCCTATCCTATCCTCTATCCTATCCTATCCTCTATCCTATTCTATCATCTATCCTATCCTATACTCTATCCTATCCTATCCTCTATCCTATCCTATCCTCTATCCTATCCTCTATCCTATCCTATCCTCTATCCTATCCTATCCTCTGTCCTACCCTATCTTCTATCCTATCCTATCCTCTATCCTATCAAATCCCCTACCCTATCCTCTGTCCTATCCTATCCTCTATCCTATCCTATCCTCTATCCTATCCTATCCTCTATCCTATCCTATCCTCTATCCAATCCTAACCTCTATCCTATCCTATCCTCTATCCTCTATCCTATCTTATCCTCTATCCTATCCTATCCTCTATCCTATCCTATCTTCTATCCTATCCTATCCTCTATCCTATCCTATCCTCTATCCTATCCTATCCTCTATCCTATCCTGTCCTCTATCCTCTATCCTATCCTATCCTCTATCCTATCCTATCCTCTATCCTATCCTATCCTCTATCCTATCCTATCTTCTATCCTATCCTATTCTCTAGCCTATCAAATCCCCTATCCTATCCTCTATCCTATCCTATCATCTATCCTCTATCCTATCCAATCCTCTATCCTATCCTATCCTCTATCCTGTCAAATCCCCTATCCTATCCTCTGTCCTATCCTATCCTCTATCCTATCCTATCCTCTATCCTATCCTATCCTCTATCCTATCCTATCCTCTATCCTATCCTGTCCTCTATCCTCTATCCTATCCTATCCTCTATCCTATCCTATCCTCTATCCTATCCTATCCTATCCTCTATCCTATCCTATCTTCTATCCTATCCTATCCTCTATCCTATCAAATCCATTATCCTATCCTCTATCCTATCCTATCATCTATCCTCTATCCTATCCAATCCTCTATCCTATCCTATCCTCTATCCTATCAAATCCCCTATCCTATCCTCTGTCCTATCCTATCCTCTATCCTATCCTATCCTCTATCCTATCCTATCCTCTATCCGATCCTATCGTCTATCCTATCCTCTATCCTATCCTATCCTCTATCTTATCCTATCCTCTATCCTATCCTATCTTCTATCCTATCCTATCCTCTATCCTATCAAAACCCCTACCCTATCCTCTGTCCTATCCTATCCTTTATCCTATCCTATCCTCTATCCTATCCTATCCTCTATCCTCTCCTTTCCTCTATCCTCTATCCTATCCTATCGTCTAACCTATCCTATCCTCTATCCTATCCTATCCTCTATCCTATCCTATCGTCTATCCTATCCAATATCCTATCCTATCCTCTATCCTATCCTAACCTCCATCCTATCCAATCCTGTATCCTATCCTGTCCTCTATCCTATCCTATCCTCTATCCTATCGTATCCTCTATCCTATCCTATCGTCTATCCTATCCTCTATCCCATCCAATCCTCTATCCTATCCTATCCTCTATCCTATCCTATCTTTTATCCTATCCTATCCTCTATCCTATCAAAACCCCTACCCTATCCTCTGTCCTATCCTATCCTCTATCCTATCCTATCCTCTATCCTATCCTATCCTCTATCCTATCCTATCCTCTATCCTCTATCCTATCCTATCCTCTATCCTATCCTATCCTCTATCCTATCCTATCGTCTATCCAATCCTCTATCCTATCCTATCCTCTATCCTATCCTATCCTCCATCCTATCCTATCCTCAATCCTATCCTTCCCGGTATCCTATCCAATCCTGTATCCTATCCTGTCCTCTATCCTATCCTACCCTCTATCCTATCCTATCCTCTATCCTATCCTATCCTCTATCCTATCCTATCCTCTATCCTATCCTATCTTCTATCCTATCCTATCCTCTATCCTATCCTATCCCCTATCCTATCCTCTATCCTATCAAAACCCCTACCCTATCCTCTGTCCTATCCTATCCTTTATCCTATCCTATCCTCTATCCTATCCTATCCTCTATCCTCTCCTATCCTCTATCCTCTATCCTATCCTATCGTCTAACCTATCCTATCCTCTATCCTATCCTATCCTCTATCCCATCCTATCGTCTATCCTATCCAATATCCTATCCTATCCTCTATCCTATCCTAACCTCCATCCTATCCAATCCTGTATCCTATCCTGTCCTCTATCCTATCCTATCCTCTATCCTATCTTATCCTCTATCCTATCCTATCCTCTATCCTATCCTATCTTCTATCCTATCCTATCCTCTATCCTATCCTATCCTCTATCCTATCCTATCCTCTATCCTATCCTGTCCTCTATCCTCTATCCTATCCTATCCTCTATCCTATCCTATCCTCTATCCTATCGTATCTTCTATCCTATCCTATCCTCTATCCAATCAAATCCCCTATCCTATCCTCTATCCTATCCTATCATCTATCCTCTATCCTATCCAATGCTCTATCATATCCTATCCTCTATCCTATCAAATCCCCTATCCTATCGTCTGTCCTATCCTATCCTCTATCCTATCCTATCCTCTATCCTATCCTATCCTCTATCCTATCCTATCCTCTATCCTATCCTATCTTCTATCCTATCCTATCCTCTATCCTATCAAATCCCCTATCCTATCCTCTGTCCTATCCTATCCTCTATCCTATCCTATCCTCTATCCTATCCTATCCGATCCTCTATCCTATCCTATCGTCTATCCTATCCTCTATCCTATCCTATCCTCTATCCTATCCTATCCTCTATCCTATCCTATCCTCTATCCTATCCTATCCTCTATCCTATCCTATCCTCTATCCTATCCTATCCTCTATCCTATCCTATCCTCTATCCTATCCTATCCTCTATCCTATCCTATCCTCTATCCTATCCTATCCTCTATCCTATCCTATCATCTATCCTATCCTATCCTCTATCCTATCCTATCCTCTATCCTATCCTATCGTCTATCCAATCCTCTATCCTATCCTATCCTCTATCCTATCCTATCCTCCATCCTATCCTATCCTCAATCCTATCCTTCCCTGTATCCTATCCAATCCTGTATCCTATTCTGTCCTCTATCCTATCCTATCCTCTATCCTATCGTATCCTCTATCCTATCCTATCGTCTATCCTATCCTCTATCCCATCCAATCCTCTATCCTATCCTATCCTCTATCCTATCATATCCTCTATCCTATAATATCCTCTATCCTATCCTATCCTCTATCCAATCCTCTATCCTATCCTATCCTCTATCCTATCCTATCCTCTATCCTATCCTATCCTCTATCCTATCCTATCTTCAATCCTATCCTATCCTCTATCCTATCAAATCCCCTATTCTATCCTCTGTCCTATCCTATCCTCTATCCTATCCTATCCTCTATCCTATCCTATCCTCTATCCTATCCTATGCTCTATCCTATCCTATCGTCTATCCTATCCTCTATCCTATCCTATCAAATCCCCTATCCTATCCTCTGTCCTATCCTATCCTCTATCCTTTCCTATCCTCTATCCTATCCTATCCTCTTTCCTATCCTATCCTCTATCCTATCCTATCCTCTATCCTATCCTATCCCCTATCCTATCCTCTATCCTATCCTCTATCCTATCCTATCATCTATCCTCTATCCTATCCTATCTTCTATCCTATCCTATCCTCTATCCAATCAAATCCCCTATCCTATCCTCTATCCTATCCTATCCTCTATCCTATTCTATCATCTATCCTATCCTATACTCTATCCTATCCTATCCTCTATCCTATCCTATCCTCTATCCTATCCTCTATCCTATCCTATCCTCTATCCTATCCTATCCTCTGTCCTACCCTATCTTCTATCCTATCCTATCCTCTATCCTATCAAATCCCCTACCCTATCCTCTGTCCTATCCTATCCTCTATCCTATCCTATCCTCTATCCTATCCTATCCTCTATCCTATCCTATCCTCTATCCAATCCTAACCTCTATCCTATCCTATCCTCTATCCTCTATCCTATCTTATCCTCTATCCTATCCTATCCTCTATCCTATCCTATCTTCTATCCTATCCTATCCTCTATCCTATCCTATCCTCTATCCTATCCTATCCTCTATCCTATCCTGTCCTCTATCCTCTATCCTATCCTATCCTCTATCCTATCCTATCCTCTATCCTATCCTATCCTCTATCCTATCCTATCTTCTATCCTATCCTATTCTCTAGCCTATCAAATCCCCTATCCTATCCTCTATCCTATCCTATCATCTATCCTCTATCCTATCCAATCCTCTATCCTATCCTATCCTCTATCCTGTCAAATCCCCTATCCTATCCTCTGTCCTATCCTATCCTCTATCCTATCCTATCCTCTATCCTATCCTATCCTCTATCCTATCCTATCCTCTATCCTATCCTGTCCTCTATCCTCTATCCTATCCTATCCTCTATCCTATCCTATCCTCTATCCTATCCTATCCTATCCTCTATCCTATCCTATCTTCTATCCTATCCTATCCTCTATCCTATCAAATCCATTATCCTATCCTCTATCCTATCCTATCATCTATCCTCTATCCTATCCAATCCTCTATCCTATCCTATCCTCTATCCTATCAAATCCCCTATCCTATCCTCTGTCCTATCCTATCCTCTATCCTATCCTATCCTCTATCCTATCCTATCCTCTATCCGATCCTATCGTCTATCCTATCCTCTATCCTATCCTATCCTCTATCTTATCCTATCCTCTATCCTATCCTATCTTCTATCCTATCCTATCCTCTATCCTATCAAAACCCCTACCCTATCCTCTGTCCTATCCTATCCTTTATCCTATCCTATCCTCTATCCTATCCTATCCTCTATCCTCTCCTATCCTCTATCCTCTATCCTATCCTATCGTCTAACCTATCCTATCCTCTATCCTATCCTATCCTCTATCCTATCCTATCGTCTATCCTATCCAATATCCTATCCTATCCTCTATCCTATCCTAACCTCCATCCTATCCAATCCTGTATCCTATCCTGTCCTCTATCCTATCCTATCCTCTATCCTATCGTATCCTCTATCCTATCCTATCGTCTATCCTATCCTCTATCCCATCCAATCCTCTATCCTATCCTATCCTCTATCCTATCCTATCTTTTATCCTATCCTATCCTCTATCCTATCAAAACCCCTACCCTATCCTCTGTCCTATCCTATCCTCTATCCTATCCTATCCTCTATCCTATCCTATCCTCTATCCTATCCTATCCTCTATCCTCTATCCTATCCTATCCTCTATCCTATCCTATCCTCTATCCTATCCTATCGTCTATCCAATCCTCTATCCTATCCTATCCTCTATCCTATCCTATCCTCCATCCTATCCTATCCTCAATCCTATCCTTCCCGGTATCCTATCCAATCCTGTATCCTATCCTGTCCTCTATCCTATCCTACCCTCTATCCTATCCTATCCTCTATCCTATCCTATCCTCTATCCTATCCTATCCTCTATCCTATCCTATCTTCTATCCTATCCTATCCTCTATCCTATCCTATCCCCTATCCTATCCTCTATCCTATCCTATCATCTATCCTCTATCCTATCCTATCTTCTATCCTATCCTATCCTCTATCCAATCAAATCCCCTATCCTATCCTCTATCCTATCCTATCCTCTATCCTATTCTATCCTCTATCCTATCCTATACTCTATCCTATCCTATCCTCTATCCTATCCTATCCTCTATCCTATCCTCTATCCTATCCTATCCTCTATCCTATCCTATCCTCTATCCTATCCTATCCTCTATCCTATCCTATCCTCTATCCTATCCTATCCTCTATCCTATCCTATCCTCTATCCTATCCTATCCTCTATCCTATCCTATCCTCTATCCTATCCTATCCTCTATCCTATCCTATCGTCTATCCAATCCTCTATCCTATCCTATCCTCTATCCTATCCTATCCTCCATCCTATACTATCCTCAATCCTATCCTTCCCTGTATCCTATCCAATCCTGTATCCTATCCTGTCCTCTATCCTATCCTATCCTCTATCCTATCGTATCCTCTATCCTATCCTATCGTCTATCCTATCGTCTATCCCATCCAATCCTCTATCCTATCCTATCCTCTATCCTATCCTACCCTCTATCCTCTATCCTATCCTATCCTCTATCCTATCGTATCCTCTATCCTATCCTATCGTCTATCCTATCCTCTATCCCATCCAATCCTCTATCCTATCCTATCCTCTATCCTATCATATCCTCTATCCTATAATATCCTCTATCCTATCCTATCCTCTATCCAATCCTCTATCCTATCCTATCCTCTATCCTATCCTATCCTCTATCCTATCCTATCCTCTATCCTATCCTATCCTCTATCCTATCCTATCCTCTATCCTATCCTATCCTCTATCCTATCCTATCCTCTATCCTATCCTATCCTCTATCCTATCCTATCCTCTATCCTATCCTATCCTCTATCCTATCCTATCTTCAATCCTATCCTATCCTCTATCCTATCAAATCCCCTATTCTATCCTCTGTCCTATCCTATCCTCTATCCTATCCTATCCTCTATCATATCCTATCGTCTATCCTATCCTCTATCCTATCCTATCTTCTATCCTATCCGATCCTCTATCCTATCAAATCCCCTATCCTATCCTCTATCCTATCCTATCATCTATCCTCTATCCTATCCAATCCTCTATCCTATCCTATCATCTATCCTATCAAATCCCCTATCCTATCCTCTGTCCTATCCTATCCTCTATCCTATCCTATCCTCTATACTATCCTATCGTCTATCCTATCCTCTATCCTATCCTATACTCTATCCTATCCTATCCTATCCTGCATCCTATCCTATCCTCAATCCTATCCTTTCCTGTATCCTATCCAATCCTGTATCCTATCCTGTCCTCTATTCTATCCTACCCTCTATCCTATCCTATCCTCTATCCTATCCTATCCTCTATCCTATCCTATGCTCTATCCTATCCTATCGTCTATCCTATCCTCTATCCTATCCTATCAAATCCCCTATCCTATCCTCTGTCCTATCATATCCTCTATCCTATAATATCCTCTATCCTATCCTATCCTCTATCCTATCCTATCCTCTATCCTATCCTATCTTCTATCCTATCCTATCGTCTATCCTATCCTATCCCCTATCCTATCCTCTAATCTATCCTATCATCTATCCTCTATCCTCTATCCTATCCTATCTTCTATCCTATCCTATCCTCTATCCAATCAAATCCCCTATCCTATCCTCTATCCTATCCTATCCTCTATCCTATCCTATCCTCTATCCTATCCTATCGTCTATCCTATCCTCAATCCTATCCTTTCCTGTATCCTATCCAATCCTGTATCCTATCCTATCCTCTATCCTATCCTATCTTCTATCCTATCCTATCCTCTATCCTATCCTATCCTCTATCCTATCCTATCTTCTATCCTATCCTATCCTCTATCCTATCAAAACCCCTATCCTATCCTCTGTCCTATCCTATCCTCTATCCTATCCTATCCTCTATCCTATCCTATCCTCTATCCTATCCTATCCTCTATCCTCTATCCTATCCGATCCTCTATCCTATCCTATCATCTATCCTATCCTATCCTCTATCCTATCCTATCCTCTATCCTATCCTATCGTCTATCCAATCCTCTATCCTATCCTATCCTCTATCCTATCCTATCCTCCATCCTATCCTATCCTCAATCCTATCCTTCCCTGTATCCTATCCAATCCTGTATCCTATTCTGTCCTCTATCCTATCCTATCCTCTATCCTATCGTATCCTCTATCCTATCCTATCGTCTATCCTATCCTCTATCCCATCCAATCCTCTATCCTATCCTATCCTCTATCCTATCATATCCTCTATCCTATAATATCCTCTATCCTATCCTATCCTCTATCCAATCCTCTATCCTATCCTATCCTCTATCCTATCCTATCCTCTATCCTATCCTATGCTCTATCCTATCCTCTATCCTATCCTATCTTCTATCCTATCCGATCCTCTATCCTATCAAATCCCCTATCCTATCCTCTATCCTATCCTATCATCTATCCTCTATCCTATCCAATCCTCTATCCTATCCTATCATCTATCCTATCAAATCCCCTATCCTATCCTCTGTCCTATCCTATCCTCTATCCTATCCTATCCTCTATACTATCCTATCGTCTATCCTATCCTCTATCCTATCCTATACTCTATCCTATCCTATCCTATCCTGCATCCTATCCTATCCTCAATCCTATCCTTTCCTGTATCCTATCCAATCCTGTATCCTATCCTGTCCTCTATTCTATCCTACCCTCTATCCTATCCTATCCTCTATCCTATCCTGTCCTCTATCCTATCCTATGCTCTATCCTATCCTATCGTCTATCCTATCCTCTATCCTATCCTATCAAATCCCCTATCCTATCCTCTGTCCTATCATATCCTCTATCCTATAATATCCTCTATCCTATCCTATCCTCTATCCTATCCTATCCTCTATCCTATCCTATCTTCTATCCTATCCTATCCTCTATCCTATCCTATCCCCTATCCTATCCTCTAATCTATCCTATCATCTATCCTCTATCCTCTATCCTATCCTATCTTCTATCCTATCCTATCCTCTATCCAATCAAATCCCCTATCCTATCCTCTATCCTATCCTATCCTCTATCCTATCCTATCCTCTATCCTATCCTATCGTCTATCCTATCCTCAATCCTATCCTTTCCTGTATCCTATCCAATCCTGTATCCTATCCTATCCTCTATCCTATCCTATCTTCTATCCTATCCTATCCTCTATCCTATCCTATCCTCTATCCTATCCTATCTTCTATCCTATCCTATCCTCTATCCTATCAAAACCCCTACCCTATCCTCTGTCCTATCCTATCCTCTATCCTATCCTATCCTCTATCCTATCCTATCCTCTATCCTATCCTATCCTCTATCCTCTATCCTATCCTATCCTCTATCCTATCCTATCCTCCATCCTATCCTATCCTCAATCCTATCCTTCCCTGTATCCTATCCAATCCTGTATCCTATTCTGTCCTCTATCCTATCCTATCCTCTATCCTATCGTATCCTCTATCCTATCCTATCGTCTATCCTATCCTCTATCCCATCCAATCCTCTATCCTATCCTATCCTCTATCCTATCATATCCTCTATCCTATAATATCCTCTATCCTATCCTATCCTCTATCCAATCCTCTATCCTATCCTATCCTCTATCCTATCCTATCCTCTATCCTATCCTATCCTCTATCCTATCCTATCTTCAATCCTATCCTATCCTCTATCCTATCAAATCCCCTATTCTATCCTCTGTCCTATCCTATCCTCTATCCTATCCTATCCTCTATCCTATCCTATCCTCTATCCTATCCTATGCTCTATCCTATCCTATCGTCTATCCTATCCTCTATCCTATCCTATCAAATCCCCTATCCTATCCTCTGTCCTATCCTATCCTCTATCCTTTCCTATCCTCTATCCTATCCTATCCTCTTTCCTATCCTATCCTCTATCCTATCCTATCCTCTATCCTATCCTATCCTCTTTCCTATCCTATCCTCTATCCTATCCTATCCTCTATCCTATCCTATCCTCTATCCTATCCTATCCTCTATCCTATCCTATCCTCTATCCTATCCTATCTTCTATCCTATCCTATCCTCTATCAAATCAAATCCCCTATCCTATCCTCTATCCTATCCTATCCTCTATCCTATTCTATCCTCTATCCTATCCTATACTCTATCCTATCCTATCCTCTATCCTATCCTATCCTCTATCCTATCCTCTATCCTATCCTATCCTCTATCCTATCCTATCCTCTGTCCTACCCTATCTTCTATCCTATCCTATCCTCTATCCTATCAAATCCCCTACCCTATCCTCTGTCCTATCCTATCCTCTATCCTATCCTATCCTCTATCCTATCCTATCCTCTATCCTATCCTATCCTCTATCCAATCCTAACCTCTATCCTATCCTATCCTCTATCCTCTATCCTATCTTATCCTCTATCCTATCCTATCCTCTATCCTATCCTATCTTCTATCCTATCCTATCCTCTATCCTATCCTATCCTCTATCCTATCCTATCCTCTATCCTATCCTGTCCTCTATCCTCTATCCTATCCTATCCTCTATCCTATCCTATCCTCTATCCTATCCTATCCTCTATCCTATCCTATCTTCTATCCTATCCTATTCTCTAGCCTATCAAATCACCTATCCTATCCTCTATCCTATCCTATCATCTATCAACTATCCTATCCAATCCTCTATCCTATCCTATCCTCTATCCTGTCAAATCCCCTATCCTATCCTCTGTCCTATCCTATCCTTTATCCTATCCTATCCTCTATCCTATCCTATCCTCTATCCTCTCCTATCCTCTATCCTCTATCCTATCCTATCGTCTAACCTACCCTATCCTCTATCCTATCCTATCCTCTATCCTATCCTATCCTCTATCCTATCCTATCGTCTATCCTATCCAATATCCTATCCTATCCTCTATCCTATCCTAACCTCCATCCTATCCAATCCTGTATCCTATCCTGTCCTCTATCCTATCCTATCCTCTATCCTATCGTATCCTCTATCCTATCCTATCGTCTATCCTATCCTCTATCCCATCCAATCCTCTATCCTATCCTATCCTCTATCCTATCCTATCTTTTATCCTATCCTATCCTCTATCCTATCAAAACCCCTACCCTATCCTCTGTCCTATCCTATCCTCTATCCTATCCTATCCTCTATCCTATCCTATCCTCTATCCTCTATCCTATCCTATCCTCTATCCTATCCTATCGTCTATCCAATCCTCTATCCTATCCTATCCTCTATCCTATCCTATCCTCCATCCTATCCTATCCTCAATCCTATCCTTCCCGGTATCCTATCCAATCCTGTATCCTATCCTGTCCTCTATCCTATCCTATCCTCTATCCTATCGTATCCTCTATCCTATCCTATCGTCTATCCTATCCTCTATCCAATCCTCTATCCTATCCTATCCTCTATCCTATCCTCTATCCTATCCTATCCTCTATCCTATCCTATCCTCTATCCTATCCTATCCTCTATCCTATCCTATCTTCAATCCTATCCTATCCTCTATCCTATTAAATCCCCTATTCTATCCTCTGTCCTATCCTATCCTCTATCCTAACCTATCCTCTATCCTATCCTATCCTCTATCCTATCCTATACTCTATCCTATCCTATCCTCTATCCTATCCTATCGTCTATCCTATCCTCTATCCTATCCTATCCTCTATCCTATCCTATCCTCTGTCCTATCCTATCTTCTATCCTATCCTATCCTCTATCCTATCAAATCCCCTACCCTAACCTCTGTACTATCCTATCCTCTATCCTATCCTATCCTCTATCCAATCCTATCCTCTATCCTATCCTATCCTCTATCGAATCCTATCCTCTATCCTATCCTATCCTCTATCCTATCCTATCGTCTATCCTATCCAATATCCTATCCTATCCTCTATCCTATCCTAACCTCCATCCTATCCAATCCTGTATCCTATCCTGTCCTCTATCCTATCCTATCCTCTATCCTATCGTATCCTCTATCCTATCCTATCGTCTATCCTATCCTCTATCCCATCCAATCCTCTATCCTATCCTATCCTCTATCCTATCCTATCTTTTATCCTATCCTATCCTCTATCCTATCAAAACCCCTACC
Organism: Halictus rubicundus; assembly: GCF_050948215.1. Taxonomy (NCBI): domain Eukaryota; kingdom Metazoa; phylum Arthropoda; class Insecta; order Hymenoptera; family Halictidae; genus Halictus; species Halictus rubicundus. The sequence goes on from NW_027489370.1 coordinate 36,281, forward strand.
CTATCCTCTGTCCTATCCTATCCTCTATCCTATCCTATCCTCTATCCTATCCTATCCTCTATCCTATCCTATCCTCTATCCTATCCTATCCTCTATCCTCTATCCTATCCTATCCTCTATCCTATCCTATCCTCTATCCTATCCTATCGTCTATCCAATCCTCTATCCTATCCTATCCTCTATCCTATCCTATCCTCCATCCTATCCTATCCTCAATCCTATCCTTCCCGGTATCCTATCCAATCCTGTATCCTATCCTGTCCTCTATCCTATCCTACCCTCTATCCTATCCTATCCTCTATCCTATCCTATCCTCTATCCTATCCTATCCTCTATCCTATCCTATCTTCTATCCTATCCTATCCTCTATCCTATCCTATCCCCTATCCTATCCTCTATCCTATCAAAACCCCTACCCTATCCTCTGTCCTATCCTATCCTTTATCCTATCCTATCCTCTATCCTATCCTATCCTCTATCCTCTCCTATCCTCTATCCTCTATCCTATCCTATCGTCTAACCTATCCTATCCTCTATCCTATCCTATCCTCTATCCTATCCTATCGTCTATCCTATCCAATATCCTATCCTATCCTCTATCCTATCCTAACCTCCATCCTATCCAATCCTGTATCCTATCCTGTCCTCTATCCTATCCTATCCTCTATCCTATCTTATCCTCTATCCTATCCTATCCTCTATCCTATCCTATCTTCTATCCTATCCTATCCTCTATCCTATCCTATCCTCTATCCTATCCTATCCTCTATCCTATCCTGTCCTCTATCCTCTATCCTATCCTATCCTCTATCCTATCCTATCCTCTATCCTATCGTATCTTCTATCCTATCCTATCCTCTATCCAATCAAATCCCCTATCCTATCCTCTATCCTATCCTATCATCTATCCTCTATCCTATCCAATGCTCTATCATATCCTATCCTCTATCCTATCAAATCCCCTATCCTATCGTCTGTCCTATCCTATCCTCTATCCTATCCTATCCTCTATCCTATCCTATCCTCTATCCTATCCTATCCTCTATCCTATCCTATCCTCTATCCTATCCTATCCTCTATCCTATCCTATCCTCTATCCTATCCTATCCTCTATCCTATCCTATCCTCTATCCTATCCTATCATCTATCCTATCCTATCCTCTATCCTATCCTATCCTCTATCCTATCCTATCGTCTATCCAATCCTCTATCCTATCCTATCCTCTATCCTATCCTATCCTCCATCCTATCCTATCCTCAATCCTATCCTTCCCTGTATCCTATCCAATCCTGTATCCTATTCTGTCCTCTATCCTATCCTATCCTCTATCCTATCGTATCCTCTATCCTATCCTATCGTCTATCCTATCCTCTATCCCATCCAATCCTCTATCCTATCCTATCCTCTATCCTATCATATCCTCTATCCTATAATATCCTCTATCCTATCCTATCCTCTATCCAATCCTCTATCCTATCCTATCCTCTATCCTATCCTATCCTCTATCCTATCCTATCCTCTATCCTATCCTATCTTCAATCCTATCCTATCCTCTATCCTATCAAATCCCCTATTCTATCCTCTGTCCTATCCTATCCTCTATCCTATCCTATCCTCTATCCTATCCTATCCTCTATCCTATCCTATGCTCTATCCTATCCTATCGTCTATCCTATCCTCTATCCTATCCTATCAAATCCCCTATCCTATCCTCTGTCCTATCCTATCCTCTATCCTTTCCTATCCTCTATCCTATCCTATCCTCTTTCCTATCCTATCCTCTATCCTATCCTATCCTCTATCCTATCCTATCCTCTTTCCTATCCTATCCTCTATCCTATCCTATCCACTATCCTATCCTATCCTCTATCCTATCCTATCCTATCCTCTATCCTATCCTATCTTCTATCCTATCCTATCCTCTATCCTATCCTATCCCCTATCCTATCCTCTATCCTATCCTCTATCCTATCCTATCATCTATCCTCTATCCTATCCTATCTTCTATCCTATCCTATCCTCTATCCAATCAAATCCCCTATCCTATCCTCTATCCTATCCTATCCTCTATCCTATTCTATCATCTATCCTATCCTATACTCTATCCTATCCTATCCTCTATCCTATCCTATCCTCTATCCTATCCTCTATAATATCCTATCCTCTATCCTATCCTATCCTCTGTCCTACCCTATCTTCTATCCTATCCTATCCTCTATCCTATCAAATCCCCTACCCTATCCTCTGTCCTATCCTATCCTCTATCCTATCCTATCCTCTATCCTATCCTATCCTCTATCCTATCCTATCCTCTATCCAATCCTAACCTCTATCCTATCCTATCCTCTATCCTCTATCCTATCTTATCCTCTATCCTATCCTATCCTCTATCCTATCCTATCTTCTATCCTATCCTATCCTCTATCCTATCCTATCCTCTATCCTATCCTATCCTCTATCCTATCCTGTCCTCTATCCTCTATCCTATCCTATCCTCTATCCTATCCTATCCTCTATCCTATCCTATCCTCTATCCTATCCTATCTTCTATCCTATCCTATTCTCTAGCCTATCAAATCCCCTATCCTATCCTCTATCCTATCCTATCATCTATCCTCTATCCTATCCAATCCTCTATCCTATCCTATCCTCTATCCTGTCAAATCCCCTATCCTATCCTCTGTCCTATCCTATCCTCTATCCTATCCTATCCTCTATCCTATCCTATCCTCTATCCTATCCTATCCTCTATCCTATCCTGTCCTCTATCCTCTATCCTATCCTATCCTCTATCCTATCCTATCCTCTATCCTATCCTATCCTATCCTCTATCCTATCCTATCTTCTATCCTATCCTATCCTCTATCCTATCAAATCCATTATCCTATCCTCTATCCTATCCTATCATCTATCCTCTATCCTATCCAATCCTCTATCCTATCCTATCCTCTATCCGATCCTATCGTCTATCCTATCCTCTATCCTATCCTATCCTCTATCTTATCCTATCCTCTATCCTATCCTATCTTCTATCCTATCCTATCCTCTATCCTATCAAAACCCCTACCCTATCCTCTGTCCTATCCTATCCTTTATCCTATCCTATCCTCTATCCTATCCTATCCTCTATCCTCTCCTATCCTCTATCCTCTATCCTATCCTATCGTCTAACCTATCCTATCCTCTATCCTATCCTATCCTCTATCCTATCCTATCGTCTATCCTATCCAATATCCTATCCTATCCTCTATCCTATCCTAACCTCCATCCTATCCAATCCTGTATCCTATCCTGTCCTCTATCCTATCCTATCCTCTATCCTATCGTATCCTCTATCCTATCCTATCGTCTATCCTATCCTCTATCCCATCCAATCCTCTATCCTATCCTATCCTCTATCCTATCCTATCTTTTATCCTATCCTATCCTCTATCCTATCAAAACCCCTACCCTATCCTCTGTCCTATCCTATCCTCTATCCTATCCTATCCTCTATCCTATCCTATCCTCTATCCTATCCTATCCTCTATCCTCTATCCTATCCTATCCTCTATCCTATCCTATCCTCTATCCTATCCTATCGTCTATCCAATCCTCTATCCTATCCTATCCTCTATCCTATCCTATCCTCCATCCTATCCTATCCTCAATCCTATCCTTCCCGGTATCCTATCCAATCCTGTATCCTATCCTGTCCTCTATCCTATCCTACCCTCTATCCTATCCTATCCTCTATCCTATCCTATCCTCTATCCTATCCTATCCTCTATCCTATCCTATCTTCTATCCTATCCTATCCTCTATCCTATCCTATCCCCTATCCTATCCTCTATCCTATCCTATCATCTATCCTCTATCCTATCCTATCTTCTATCCTATCCTATCCTCTATCCAATCAAATCCCCTATCCTATCCTCTATCCTATCCTATCCTCTATCCTATTCTATCCTCTATCCTATCCTATACTCTATCCTATCCTATCCTCTATCCTATCCTATCCTCTATCCTATCCTCTATCCTATCCTATCCTCTATCCTATCCTATCCTCTATCCTATCCTATCCTCTATCCTATCCTATCCTCTATCCTATCCTATCCTCTATCCTATCCTATCCTCTATCCTATCCTATCGTCTATCCAATCCTCTATCCTATCCTATCCTCTATCCTATCCTATCCTCCATCCTATACTATCCTCAATCCTATCCTTCCCTGTATCCTATCCAATCCTGTATCCTATCCTGTCCTCTATCCTATCCTATCCTCTATCCTATCGTATCCTCTATCCTATCCTATCGTCTATCCTATCGTCTATCCCATCCAATCCTCTATCCTATCCTATCCTCTATCCTATCCTACCCTCTATCCTCTATCCTATCCTATCCTCTATCCTATCGTATCCTCTATCCTATCCTATCGTCTATCCTATCCTCTATCCCATCCAATCCTCTATCCTATCCTATCCTCTATCCTATCATATCCTCTATCCTATAATATCCTCTATCCTATCCTATCCTCTATCCAATCCTCTATCCTATCCTATCCTCTATCCTATCCTATCCTCTATCCTATCCTATCCTCTATCCTATCCTATCCTCTATCCTATCCTATCCTCTATCCTATCCTATCCTCTATCCTATCCTATCCTCTATCCTATCCTATCCTCTATCCTATCCTATCCTCTATCCTATCCTATCCTCTATCCTATCCTATCTTCAATCCTATCCTATCCTCTATCCTATCAAATCCCCTATTCTATCCTCTGTCCTATCCTATCCTCTATCCTATCCTATCCTCTATCATATCCTATCGTCTATCCTATCCTCTATCCTATCCTATCTTCTATCCTATCCGATCCTCTATCCTATCAAATCCCCTATCCTATCCTCTATCCTATCCTATCATCTATCCTCTATCCTATCCAATCCTCTATCCTATCCTATCATCTATCCTATCAAATCCCCTATCCTATCCTCTGTCCTATCCTATCCTCTATCCTATCCTATCCTCTATACTATCCTATCGTCTATCCTATCCTCTATCCTATCCTATACTCTATCCTATCCTATCCTATCCTGCATCCTATCCTATCCTCAATCCTATCCTTTCCTGTATCCTATCCAATCCTGTATCCTATCCTGTCCTCTATTCTATCCTACCCTCTATCCTATCCTATCCTCTATCCTATCCTATCCTCTATCCTATCCTATGCTCTATCCTATCCTATCGTCTATCCTATCCTCTATCCTATCCTATCAAATCCCCTATCCTATCCTCTGTCCTATCATATCCTCTATCCTATAATATCCTCTATCCTATCCTATCCTCTATCCTATCCTATCCTCTATCCTATCCTATCTTCTATCCTATCCTATCGTCTATCCTATCCTATCCCCTATCCTATCCTCTAATCTATCCTATCATCTATCCTCTATCCTCTATCCTATCCTATCTTCTATCCTATCCTATCCTCTATCCAATCAAATCCCCTATCCTATCCTCTATCCTATCCTATCCTCTATCCTATCCTATCCTCTATCCTATCCTATCGTCTATCCTATCCTCAATCCTATCCTTTCCTGTATCCTATCCAATCCTGTATCCTATCCTATCCTCTATCCTATCCTATCTTCTATCCTATCCTATCCTCTATCCTATCCTATCCTCTATCCTATCCTATCTTCTATCCTATCCTATCCTCTATCCTATCAAAACCCCTATCCTATCCTCTGTCCTATCCTATCCTCTATCCTATCCTATCCTCTATCCTATCCTATCCTCTATCCTATCCTATCCTCTATCCTCTATCCTATCCGATCCTCTATCCTATCCTATCATCTATCCTATCCTATCCTCTATCCTATCCTATCCTCTATCCTATCCTATCGTCTATCCAATCCTCTATCCTATCCTATCCTCTATCCTATCCTATCCTCCATCCTATCCTATCCTCAATCCTATCCTTCCCTGTATCCTATCCAATCCTGTATCCTATTCTGTCCTCTATCCTATCCTATCCTCTATCCTATCGTATCCTCTATCCTATCCTATCGTCTATCCTATCCTCTATCCCATCCAATCCTCTATCCTATCCTATCCTCTATCCTATCATATCCTCTATCCTATAATATCCTCTATCCTATCCTATCCTCTATCCAATCCTCTATCCTATCCTATCCTCTATCCTATCCTATCCTCTATCCTATCCTATGCTCTATCCTATCCTCTATCCTATCCTATCTTCTATCCTATCCGATCCTCTATCCTATCAAATCCCCTATCCTATCCTCTATCCTATCCTATCATCTATCCTCTATCCTATCCAATCCTCTATCCTATCCTATCATCTATCCTATCAAATCCCCTATCCTATCCTCTGTCCTATCCTATCCTCTATCCTATCCTATCCTCTATACTATCCTATCGTCTATCCTATCCTCTATCCTATCCTATACTCTATCCTATCCTATCCTATCCTGCATCCTATCCTATCCTCAATCCTATCCTTTCCTGTATCCTATCCAATCCTGTATCCTATCCTGTCCTCTATTCTATCCTACCCTCTATCCTATCCTATCCTCTATCCTATCCTGTCCTCTATCCTATCCTATGCTCTATCCTATCCTATCGTCTATCCTATCCTCTATCCTATCCTATCAAATCCCCTATCCTATCCTCTGTCCTATCATATCCTCTATCCTATAATATCCTCTATCCTATCCTATCCTCTATCCTATCCTATCCTCTATCCTATCCTATCTTCTATCCTATCCTATCCTCTATCCTATCCTATCCCCTATCCTATCCTCTAATCTATCCTATCATCTATCCTCTATCCTCTATCCTATCCTATCTTCTATCCTATCCTATCCTCTATCCAATCAAATCCCCTATCCTATCCTCTATCCTATCCTATCCTCTATCCTATCCTATCCTCTATCCTATCCTATCGTCTATCCTATCCTCAATCCTATCCTTTCCTGTATCCTATCCAATCCTGTATCCTATCCTATCCTCTATCCTATCCTATCTTCTATCCTATCCTATCCTCTATCCTATCCTATCCTCTATCCTATCCTATCTTCTATCCTATCCTATCCTCTATCCTATCAAAACCCCTACCCTATCCTCTGTCCTATCCTATCCTCTATCCTATCCTATCCTCTATCCTATCCTATCCTCTATCCTATCCTATCCTCTATCCTCTATCCTATCCGATCCTCTATCCTATCCTATCATCTATCCTATCCTATCCTCTATCCTATCCTATCCTCTATCCTATCCTATCGTCTATCCAATCCTCTATCCTATCCTATCCTCTATCCTATCCTATCCTCCATCCTATCCTATCCTCAATCCTATCCTTCCCTGTATCCTATCCAATCCTGTATCCTATTCTGTCCTCTATCCTATCCTATCCTCTATCCTATCGTATCCTCTATCCTATCCTATCGTCTATCCTATCCTCTATCCCATCCAATCCTCTATCCTATCCTATCCTCTATCCTATCATATCCTCTATCCTATAATATCCTCTATCCTATCCTATCCTCTATCCAATCCTCTATCCTATCCTATCCTCTATCCTATCCTATCCTCTATCCTATCCTATCCTCTATCCTATCCTATCTTCAATCCTATCCTATCCTCTATCCTATCAAATCCCCTATTCTATCCTCTGTCCTATCCTATCCTCTATCCTATCCTATCCTCTATCCTATCCTATCCTCTATCCTATCCTATGCTCTATCCTATCCTATCGTCTATCCTATCCTCTATCCTATCCTATCAAATCCCCTATCCTATCCTCTGTCCTATCCTATCCTCTATCCTATCCTATCCTCTTTCCTATCCTATCCTCTATCCTATCCTATCCTCTATCCTATCCTATCCTCTTTCCTATCCTATCCTCTATCCTATCCTATCCTCTATCCTATCCTATCCTCTATCCTATCCTATCCTCTATCCTATCCTATCCTCTATCCTATCCTATCTTCTATCCTATCCTATCCTCTATCAAATCAAATCCCCTATCCTATCCTCTATCCTATCCTATCCTCTATCCTATTCTATCCTCTATCCTATCCTATACTCTATCCTATCCTATCCTCTATCCTATCCTATCCTCTATCCTATCCTCTATCCTATCCTATCCTCTATCCTATCCTATCCTCTGTCCTACCCTATCTTCTATCCTATCCTATCCTCTATCCTATCAAATCCCCTACCCTATCCTCTGTCCTATCCTATCCTCTATCCTATCCTATCCTCTATCCTATCCTATCCTCTATCCTATCCTATCCTCTATCCAATCCTAACCTCTATCCTATCCTATCCTCTATCCTCTATCCTATCTTATCCTCTATCCTATCCTATCCTCTATCCTATCCTATCTTCTATCCTATCCTATCCTCTATCCTATCCTATCCTCTATCCTATCCTATCCTCTATCCTATCCTGTCCTCTATCCTCTATCCTATCCTATCCTCTATCCTATCCTATCCTCTATCCTATCCTATCCTCTATCCTATCCTATCTTCTATCCTATCCTATTCTCTAGCCTATCAAATCACCTATCCTATCCTCTATCCTATCCTATCATCTATCCTCTATCCTATCCAATCCTCTATCCTATCCTATCCTCTATCCTGTCAAATCCCCTATCCTATCCTCTGTCCTATCCTATCCTTTATCCTATCCTATCCTCTATCCTATCCTATCCTCTATCCTCTCCTATCCTCTATCCTCTATCCTATCCTATCGTCTAACCTACCCTATCCTCTATCCTATCCTATCCTCTATCCTATCCTATCCTCTATCCTATCCTATCGTCTATCCTATCCAATATCCTATCCTATCCTCTATCCTATCCTAACCTCCATCCTATCCAATCCTGTATCCTATCCTGTCCTCTATCCTATCCTATCCTCTATCCTATCGTATCCTCTATCCTATCCTATCGTCTATCCTATCCTCTATCCCATCCAATCCTCTATCCTATCCTATCCTCTATCCTATCCTATCTTTTATCCTATCCTATCCTCTATCCTATCAAAACCCCTACCCTATCCTCTGTCCTATCCTATCCTCTATCCTATCCTATCCTCTATCCTATCCTATCCTCTATCCTCTATCCTATCCTATCCTCTATCCTATCCTATCGTCTATCCAATCCTCTATCCTATCCTATCCTCTATCCTATCCTATCCTCCATCCTATCCTATCCTCAATCCTATCCTTCCCGGTATCCTATCCAATCCTGTATCCTATCCTGTCCTCTATCCTATCCTATCCTCTATCCTATCGTATCCTCTATCCTATCCTATCGTCTATCCTATCCTCTATCCAATCCTCTATCCTATCCTATCCTCTATCCTATCCTCTATCCTATCCTCTATCCTATCCTATCCTCTATCCTATCCTATCCTCTATCCTATCCTATCCTCTATCCTATCCTATCTTCAATCCTATCCTATCCTCTATCCTATTAAATCCCCTATTCTATCCTCTGTCCTATCCTATCCTCTATCCTAACCTATCCTCTATCCTATCCTATCCTCTATCCTATCCTATACTCTATCCTATCCTATCCTCTATCCTATCCTATCGTCTATCCTATCCTCTATCCTATCCTATCCTCTATCCTATCCTATCCTCTGTCCTATCCTATCTTCTATCCTATCCTATCCTCTATCCTATCAAATCCCCTACCCTAACCTCTGTACTATCCTATCCTCTATCCTATCCTATCCTCTATCCAATCCTATCCTCTATCCTATCCTATCCTCTATCGAATCCTATCCTCTATCCTATCCTATCCTCTATCCTATCTTATCCTCTATCCTATCCTATCCTCTATCCTATCCTATCTTCTATCCTATCCTATCCTCTATCCTATCAAATCCCCTACCCTATCCTCTGTCCTATCCTATCCTCTATCCTATCCTATCCTCTATCCTATCCTATCCTCTATCCTATCCTATCCTCTATCCTATCCTATCCTCTATCCTATCCTCTATCGTATCCTATCCTCTATCCTATCCTATCCTCTATCCTATCCTATCCTCTATCCTATCCTATCCTCTATCCTATCCTATCCTATCCTCTATCCTATCCTATCCCCTATCCTATCCTCTAATCTATCCTATCATCTATCCTCTATCCTCTATCCTATCCTATCGTCTATCCTATCCTCTATCCTATGCTATCCTCTATCCTATCCTATCCTCTGTCCTATCCTATCTTCTATCCTATGCTATCCTCTATCCTATCAAATCCCCTACCCTAACCTCTGTCCTATCCTATCCTCTATCCTATCCTATCCTCTATCCAATCCTATCCTCTATCCTATCCTATCCTCTATCGAATCCTATCCTCTATCCTATCCTATCCTCTATCCTCTATCCTATCTTATCCTCTATCCTATCCTATCCTCTATCCTATCCTATCCTCTATCCTATCCTGTCCTCTATCCTCTATCCTATCCTATCCTCTATCAGATCCTATCTTCTATCCTATCCTATCCTCTATCCTATCAAATCCCCTACCCTATCCTCTGTCCTATCCTATCCTCTATCCTATCCTATCCCCTATCCTATCCTATCCTCTATCCTATCCTATCCTCTTTCCTATCCTATCCTCTATCCTATCCTATCCTCTATCCTATCCTATCATCTATCCTATCCTCTATCGTATCCTATCCTCTATCCTATCCTATCCTCTATCCTATCCTATCCTCTATCCTATCCTATCCTCTATCCTATCCTATCTTCTATCCTCTATCCTATCTTATCCTCTATCCTATCCTATCCTCTATCCTATCCTATCTTCTATCCTATCCTATCCTCTATCCTATCAAATCCCCTACCCTATCCTCTGTCCTATCCTATCCTCTATCCTATCCTATCCTCTATCCTATCCTATCCTCTATCCTATCCTATCCTCTATCCTATCAAATCCCCTATCCTATCCTCTGTCCTATCCTATCCTCTATCCTATCCTATCCTCAATCCTATCCTATCCTCTATCCTATCCTATCGTCTATCGTATCCTCTATCCTATCCTATCCTCTATCCTATCCTATACTCTATCCTATCCTATCCTCTATCCTATCCTATCGTCTATCGTATCCTCTATCCTATCCTATCCTCTATCCTATCCTATCCTCTGTCCTATCCTATCTTCTATCCTATCCTATCCTCTATCCTATCAAATCCCCTACCCTAACCTCTGTCCTATCCTATCCTCTATCCTATCCTATCCTATATCCAATCCTATCCTCTATCCTATCCTATCCTCTATCGAATCCTATCCTCTATCCTATCCTATCCTCTATCCTCTATCCTATCTTATCCTCTATCCTATCCTATCCTCTATCCTATCCTATCTTCTATCCTATCCTATCCTCTATCCTATCCTATCCCCTATCCTATCCTCTATCCTATCCTATCCTATCCTATCCTCTATCCTATCCTATCCTCTATCCTATCCTATCTTTTATCCTATCCTATCCTCTATCCTATCAAAACCCCTACCCTATCCTCTGTCCTATCCTATCCTCTATCCTATCCTATCCTCTATCCTATCCTATCCTCTATCCTATCCTATCGTCTATCCAATCCTCTATCCTATCCTATCCTATCCTCTATCCTATCCTATCCTCCATCCTATCCTATCCTCAATCCTATCCTTCCCTGTATCCTATCCAATCCTGTATCCTATCCTGTCCTCTATCCTATCCTATCCTCTATCCTATCGTATCCTCTATCCTATCCTATCGTCTATCCTATCCTCTATCCCATCCAATCCTCTATCCTATCCTATCCTCTATCCAATCCTCTATCCTATCCTATCCTCTATCCTATCCTATCCTCTATCCTATCCTATCCTCTATCCTATCCTATCTTCAATCCTATCCTATCCTCTATCCTATTAAATCCCCTATTCTATCCTCTGTCCTATCCTATCCTCTATCCTATCCTATCCTCTATCCTATCCTATCCTCTATCCTATCCTATACTCTATCCTATCCTATCCTCTATCCTATCCTATCCTCTATCCTATCCTATCCTCTATCCTATCCTATCCTCTATCCTATCCTATCTTCAATCCTATCCTATCCTCTATCCTATTAAATCCCCTATTCTATCCTCTGTCCTATCCTATCCTGTATCCTATCCTATCCTCTATCCTATCCTATCCTCTATCCTATCCTATCCTCTATCCTATCCTATCCTCTATCCTATCCTCTATCGTATCCTATCCTCTATCCTATCCTATCCTCTATCCTATCCTATCCTCTATCCTATCCTATCCTCTATCCTATCCTATCCTATCCTCTATCCTATCCTATCCCCTATCCTATCCTCTAATCTATCCTATCATCTATCCTCTATCCTCTATCCTATCCTATCTTCTATCCTATCCTATCCTCTATCCAATCAAATCCCCTATCCTATCCTCTATCCTATCCTATCATCTATCCTCTATCCTATCCAATCCTCTATCCTATCCTATCCTCTATCCTATCAAATCCCCTATCCTATCCTCTGTCCTATCCTAT